>NC_056729.1:608338309-608545809 GCF_019279795.1 Protopterus annectens | reverse complement strand
GAAGGAGACTTCTGACTATTTAGTTCAATCATTCATCCCCAGAGTTACAAGACTATTTACTAGCAAAGAGAATTAATTCCAGTACCCCCCCTTTACTAAAGAAAATAATTCCCTCTGTCTATAAATACTTGAATCATCTGCCAGAGAGCAAAAGTATTATTCTAATGAACTGCATTATGAACTATGTTCAGTCCAGATGCCTGAGTGGTTTCCTTATAAGTCTACCAAATCTGTATGATAGTTAAAGTCACATGACATCCCCACAGCCTATAACAGTGCATAGCTGCATTCTAAAAGAGACAGATGACATTCAGCTTTTCCTATCAAAAGCTGTACTAGTGACATTCACACAACATATAACAGTGTATACATGTAAAAAATCAAGCATCACAGCTTAACAGAATTCAATCCACAATTAAATATTGACTGTGCAGATGCCACAGCAGAAATTCAACAAAGCAGCATTGAATAATTAGCATGCATGCTGTATTAACTTGGAAGTACCACAGTATCTCCATATCAGTCTCAAACATGGATGATAGATGTAGGAAAGTATGGCGTGCTGTGAAACTCCTGGAATGATTTGTATAAATTGGAAGCACTATTATCTTATCTATGTGAAATATGGCTGAAAAGTGAGTCCCATGGCAGAGGATGTCTGTTTCAATAAAATTTGTAGTTAATGACATTAGTTTCTTTCAATGAGTTGAGGGGCAACATATTGACATGACTGCCATCAGTAAGTTTAGTGTATATATTTTCACTTATACCAAGGATGTGCATGTTTTCAGTTATATTAGGGACAACAATGTCCATTTTATAACCAGAATGGAAGCTATTTTAAAACTCTAAAGTAATCGCACTACTGTGGTAATATAGTGTGGAGTATACACGTTTCTAATATCCTAGAAAGTGGGCCTTGTAAGCTGAGAGTTATCAACTGGAGCTAAAGGAACACCCTTATGTTAAAGGATTAATGTTACTGGCTTCCAGAAGTTGTGAATGTGATTGCAAAGTATACTATATTTTATTAGAATACTAGCAGTCAAGGAGTTGAGGGGTGTGGCCCCCTTTAAAAATCGGGGTGGTAGGACATCAGCAATCATTGCGCCAAGGGAGAGCAGGCCACATTTAAAGTGCTTCAAATGTTTTTTTTTTTTTTGATAGTAACTTGGACAATTAGAAAGTTGTGAGGATGTTATAGGGTGAGGTACAGCAGTTAATATGCCTTCTGGAAATAGGCAGTTTGATCTTAGATATACCTCTATCATAATAAATGGTGAATTATCAAGCTATTTCAACAAAACTCAGAAGAAAAAAAAGAAATTACCTGCTTTAATCTGACACAGTGCACTTGCTACAACAGAATGTAAACACCAGCAATGACTATGCTTTTGAAAACTGTTTTATGTTTATAATGCACATCTCTATAGTCACCCTTCCTGATGAGTCTGGGATGAGGCTAGATGATATGTTAGAATGTTATATAAATTTAAGAACTGTCCCTTACTGAAACATTTAGATATCCGAGACTTTATTTTCAAGCATGAGAAGTTCCTTCTCAAAATAATCAATACTGTTGTCACCAGTGCCACACTGGCCATAACAAGATTTGTTTTCAGCTAGATCAGTGATTGTTTTGGCAGGCTATGCATGTATCATCTTTGAAATGGCTAACAAGCTCTGAAAGCTATTTTTTTTTTGCTAGCTGAAACAAGGTTCCTTAAATCTACTGTGATATTTTTTACCATACTGAGATACTGATCTGATTCAGATGGAGCTTGGGTTACATACTATTATACAATTCCTCCTCTAAAACGTGCACGCTGATTGGCCAGCCCAGCCAGCGTGCCCGTTGTAAATCCCTCAATATACTAACGGAAAAAGGTCCGGTCGCCCGGAATTTTTCCGTTAGTATAAAACACTGTCTCGCTATGTTACAAGAGTTTAACATAGCGATACAGGTTTAAAAAAAGCAACGCAGATCTCCCACATCAGTGTGTAAAAAGCAATGGAGATCTTGCGATCTCCGTTGCTTTTTTTTTTAAACCTGTCTCGCTATATTAAATGGGTTTAACATAGCGAGACAGCTTTAAAATAAGTAACGGAGATCTCCGTTGCTTATTTTAAAGCTGTCTCGCTATGTTAAACCCATTTAACATAGCGAAACAGTAAAAAGCAACGGAGATCTTGCGTTCTCCGTTGCTTTTGCCCACAGCTCTGATGTACTGCGTAGGCATGCGCAGTACATCAGAACTGCCGCGGAATACCAGACAGCTGCGGAAGGGCAGCAAAGAGGCATTATACAATGCCATTATTTAAGAAAAGTAATTATTTCTTTTCTTAAATAATGTCATTATATAATAGCAATAACCCACTTCTGGGTGTGGGTGATGCGGGATTTAACCACGGTTGTCTTTGTTTGGTTAAATCCCACATTACCCACACCCAGGCGTGGGTTATTGCTATATTATTTTTGGCTCTAATTTTCTTCATTGCACTCACCAGTAAGACAGATAATACAGCTGTTACTGGGGCAGGGCTATAACAAAAACAGACTGGACTGATGAACACAATAACTGACACAGAACATTAAGTGAAGAACAGACATAATATCAGAAGTAACCAATCAGGGATCCTTTTGGTCTTCTCCATACAAGAAGGAAGTGTAATATTGACAGCTGAGAAGACAGAGGGCTAAGAAAAGCTTTGGTAAGGAGCAGGGAATGGTGATGTCACAATGGTTCTGCACAAGTGTGAAAAGTAACTGGAACTCAGATTACTTCCTCGTTCTCTTCTGGCAACTGAATGCATCCAATCCAAATACCTTTCTGTCAGATACAAGACAACTGTTTTTTCGCAGTAGTTTCAAAAAAGAGTAGTTCTTTTTCTCCTCAAGCCCATCATGTAAGAAAATTTTACCTGAAATTTATAGTACTGTTTTCACTATGTTAACATAAGAGTACTTAATTCAGTTTCCATGTTGCATGATGACATTTTAGCACAAGCTGCAGGTAGTTGTCTGAATGTAGTAATGAACGCATCTGTTGAAAAACAGTGATTACAAATATGGTACTTAAATTGCCCAGAGTTACAGTTATATCTATTGAAATGTGTTGGACTATATGCATTATTACCTTGTCCCCTCTGATCACTGGTGATTTTACAAGTTCATCATATCTTAAGTATTTATTCCATGTTTATTAATCTTAATTGTGTATAACAATTTGACAGCATTTTTTGTCTCAGGCTAGGTCAACTGCATATGTAGCTTTAGTATTTATTGTTTGTTTGTTTGTTTACCTATTATATTTCCCAAGCCTCTGATGATTCTGCAGTATTGTTTACAGATTAATACTTGTTTCTTTCAGAGTTTATTTCAGTACTTTTGCACTGAGCTGCACACACACACACACACACACACACACACACACACACACACACACACACACACACACACACACACACACATATATATATACATATATGTATATTTACTTTTTTGGCTTGTTCTTGATAGTTGCATGTATGTTGTTTGACTTGTTCTTAATAGTTGTATGTATGTCGTTTATGTAATTCATGCTTGGAGAGTCAGTGAAACTGGAATCAAATTCCTTGTATGCAGGCATACTTGGCCAATAAATGTGATCCTGATTCTGATTTATCTCAACTGCATATAGCAATATCACCCTGTTATGGTCATCCATTGGATTGTAAGATTATCTGGAGCATTAGAACTTAATTTTATCACTTAGCTTCTTCAAAGTTTACCACACTGTACATTGTCAAGAATTCTATTTGGAGCAATTTTGTTCATGTGACTAGGACGGAGATAGTACATTCATGGAGATGAAGTCCCATATAAAGGCCACCTCTGTGAGTATATGTGTTATTTGGTGTTTCTTTTCTTTCTCAGTTTACTCTTGCCACACTGCATCACTGCAGGCACAAGGAACCAATAGCAAATTTGTGCCATTTAGATATTTTTTTCTGCTTCTAAATTATTTATCAGGGTCTGAGATAGGTAATGAATTCATTTGTTCCTGCTCATTCTCTTCCCACCATAACCACCAGTGGCATATATTTGACCAAAGCAACTAGTGCCCAGTTAATACATCATCGACATTACAATAGAGTGTGATTCTTGCACTCTAAGACCTGAGGTCCATTCGCATTGCTGCAGCACTTATTGATATCTGCAGGACTGTTACAAATTACTTTTTATTTGTACAAAGCAGCTGCTTTGCCCTTGTTTGTTAGCCTGTCTGCACTAAGCAAATTATATTGTAACTCTAATGTTTTTTTCATTGGCATGCCAGCTTTGACATGCACTATTTGGAGATTATAGTCACACTAGTTACTGACAATGGTGGGTGATGACAAAGCACGCATGGCCTCTGATCACGATCCTGTGGCCCTAAAGTAGTTAATGCAGCTGAATTGAAACATGTAGTATTATTAACGGGTAAGGATACCACTGAGCTATGATTGGAAAGGAAAACAAACAAAAAAATTGTCATTATTTAACTCTGACTATCTACAAACCTTCCATACACCTACAGACATCATGGGCTATGAAAAAGTATTTTCAAATATTATCAGCATAACAGCATTTGATGTGATCATCCACAACATGACGTTACTAACATGTAGTCTTTATCAATACAGTCATTATTACAGTAATTCCCATAGAAAGGTGTTAAAAATAGATTATTATTATTATCTTGCCATCTCTGTTACTGGTGATTTTGCATGTTCACAAAATCTTAATTCTTTATTCAAAATGCTATACCATCTTCATTTCTGTTTGGTCATCTGTAGCTGTTGCACTGCTGTTGTAAGGCATATCAATTGCACATAATCTTATTGCCCTTTTGTGGCCATATGCTGCCTTTGTAGAAGGTGTATACCACTGTATTTTGGCAATAACTTTAAATTGGATCAACATATCGTGCATGACCTATTTTTAGCCAGTATTTTCATGGAGTGAAGCCCAATATGAATGCTGTCTGCATGAATGCAACTTTCACCTTGCTACCATTTGACACTTTGTGTTAGCAATTACATCTGTAGTTCTCCACAAGCACATGAGCACAGTTCATGACATCACTACTTAAATTTGATTTTTCATTTTTCCATTCTGTACTTAGCCATGGTTCTACAATTCATTTCAGCACAACCCAGCATCCAAACACATGTCCATATAGGATTGTCTCCTTAATGGACAAACTGCCTCTTGAAGGAATACAAAAAGAGCAATCTTTTAAGATCAACACTAAAATGATAGAAACACACACACACGCACACACACACACACACACACACACACACACACACACACACACACACACACACACAAAAGTAATTTTTTTTTGCAGGGGGGCAAGCCCCTTGCACACCTCACACCCCTTGCTAATTAGAGATACCAACTTTGAGAGTGCACAGCAGCAGAGTAAGGACAAATTCCCAGACTTTGCTGTTCCATAATCTTGCACAGATAACAGCCAACAGGTTGAAAAAACAGGGCTGCAAGATCATTCACTCTTATGAATGTTCAGTCTTATTGACTGCAACTTCATATAGATATCTCACTCTCATCCATCCTACACTTCAATCATTGCACGAGACATGCTTGCAAAAGCTATCCACTCCACTAATACCCTCAAAAGTTCTGTACTTTACTCTCACCAAACATAGCACCCACTCTAAACCTACAAATTGTAAATACCCCATACTACAACCACTGGTTCATTCAGAATATGCACACAAATATCTCACTTTCCCCAGGTACCTACTTCACTCTGGTGACATCCATTCCAGCCTTGTATAAATCATTAGTAATACTTTCATCAGTTGTTGTGTCTTTCGGCTTATCCCAGTTAGGGGTCACCACAGTGGAACTCCGGTCCGCTAATGTTTGGTAGTGGATTTTTACGTGCCGAGTTACCAGCCCTGATGCACAACCTTCAACGAAGGCATGCCCATTCACGCATGCCTCCACACAGAAGACGTTCTAGCTGAGAATCAAATGTGATAAAGTCTTTCTGTGAGGCGACAATGCTACCGCAGCACCAGTAATCTATCTAATTCTTGATGGGATGTACCATATAACATCAAAGTGGCCCATGAGAGCTTTAGGAGTATCTACCAGGATTTACCCTAAAATCCAAGAGTAAAATATGAGTAGCAAATGCCTGGTGAGCCAGATTCACATGGGGTTGGTAATGAACCACATTTGGGATGAGAAGAGAGAATGTTCAATGTAATTGATTCACTTTACAATGGTCCTTTTAATGGTCAAGGTGTGGAGGTTGAAGAAAATTGCATGGAAAATGGGAATGATGGTATAGTGGATAGTGTACATCAAAGTGGTATACATCAAAGTGGAATAAACTTTGGCAGAATTAACATTATTTCGGAACAAGAAGGACCAGTCAGTCCATGATATGGAGTTTTGAACCAACAAGGTACTTTATTTGAACGGTTGGATCAATGATGCATCTTGAATGTACATAATCCACAATACATCCACAAAATCAGTAGATTTAACTTTTTCAACACAAAAGGTACTGTACCTGCTTTTCTTTCCCCTCAAAGTGATGCATTTGTGCAATATGGTCAGAATGTTAATGGTCAAAAAGACATTGGAACACTTGTTTTGCATTGGACAGTTCTTTTTGAACTACAAATAGTAATTTTAACTTTACTAAGTGGGTTAACAAATCCTTTGTTTTTAATTTGCCAAATAAGATTCAAGATGGATAGTTTTTTTTTTACTATGGACAAAATGCTTGATATGTTTTAGAGAAAAAAAAATGCAAAAAAATAAACAATTTGCAGTTAAACGATGGTTATTTAGCCAAATATTTGAAATTACAGATTGTGTCTCAAGGTTTGAGAGTGCACAAGTCTAGTAATAATATTGTTGAATAGTCTGAATTTTATAATGAGCTTGTAAATATGCATGACAGGCATGGTTTTGAATTAATGGATCTATTATTTAAATACAATGAATACTTGATTTAAGGTATATTAAGAGTAAAGGATTTAAATAAAAAAATAAGGATGATTTATCAGTTGACACAGTGATGGACAGATATAAACAAATCTTTTACAAAGTTGATCAACAGTGTATTCAAGTAAAAAAAGCATAAAATCAAAAAAATATGAGATTTAGGGCAGTATCAGATCAATAACATTTATCCTATGGGTAATAAAAACAGATGTGGTTCAAACAAGAATGCCAATGGTACTGAATTGGGGACACCTCTATGAGATGCAATAAATCATGTACTTGTCAATCAAGATGTGATAATAGATAATCAGGAAGTTAATGATGAAGTAAACATACATGACCCTTTAGAATTTTCTCCTCTGCATTACTCAGAATGGATTGCGACCCATAGAGAAAAGAGGAATAACACCTATATACCAATTGGTAAAAAAAACCTATGGGAAGTTAGCCAAACAGATTCATCAGAGGAGAGGGAGGAAAACTTAAACCTTATTAGTGGAGAAGGCAATGAAAGACAAATTATACACTCTAGGAATGTTTTTCATATTGTTAATTATACCCATCCAGAGAGAAATGATTACCAATTCTCCTTATTTGAAAGGGGTTTAAATATTTGCCTAACTGGAACTATTTTGATTATGTGGATGCTTTGCTTGAATTGAGATTGTATATTAAAAGGTTAAATTTAGCCTGCTTTTATGACAATAAAGAAGATGAACAATCTATTTCAAAGGCCAGTACCAAAAATAAGAAAAAAAGTATTTTTAATCAACCTTAACATGCAGCTCTACGAGCATTTGAAGAGGCCTATGAGAGGGACATTAGGCAGACTTTTTTGGACGTTAAAGGGTTATAATTTAATAATTGTGGAAAGTGATTTGTTACAATGTTTAATAAATGATGAAACAATTCATGTAATGAAACCTGACAAGGGAGAGGGTGTGTTGTTATTTAATAGTGGAGATTACTTAGGGGAATGCTTAATCAGTTAAATAGTGGTGAGGCATATTTATAAGTCTCTAGAAATTAGATCATCATAGCTTACAGGAAAATACATTTGAGTATTGAGGACTATTTGGCCCAACAGCAGATCACTAGTTGTGAATGTATTTTTTTGCAAAATAAAAGAACATGTATCTCTAATATTTTTGGAATACCCAAGGTCCACAAAGATGTGGGCAATTCACCATTTTGATCTATTGTTTCAACAAAAAAGTCCAAAACCTACCCACTTGCTGTCTTTATTGATAGAGAATTAAAACCCATGCTTAGTATTAGCTTCCTGGGAGAAAAATTATGTTTTTGCCTCTGAATTTTACCAGTATTGTAGGATTTATCTTAGATTTTTACATGATATATTTATTTTATGGAAAGAACCAAGAGAAGTTATTAAAAAGTTTATTATTTATGTAAACAATCCTACAGAACTGCTAAAGTTCACCCATTGTGCCGACTATAGTAGTATTAATTATTTAGATGTAACGATCACAAAAGGTAAAAAAAGGATTTGTTTCAAATGTTTATCACATGCCAACTTTTAGTAAAAACTATCTACACTCTGGAAGTTTGCACCCCTACAAACAGAAGACAAGTTTAGTGAAGGGACAACTCATTAGAATATCTAGGATGGTGTCTGATGACGAGATTTATAAACTAGAGGTAAAAAAAAATATCGGAAATGTTTTTGCTGGGGGATATGCACAGAGAATGTTATTTAAGTTTAGTAATGAAATTATTGAAAGTATACAAGAGAAATATCTTCCCTTATTAGGTAACAGATTATTTAAAACCAGAAAGTTGGAGTGCAAGAGAAAAGTAATTTTGAAAGAACCTTGGTGTTGACATGTGACAGCTACTCAGGGGGTATTATTGATATAGTTAGGCGTAATTGGAAGATAGTAAAAGATGATGAAAAAAACGTATAGGCTTTTGGGTGAATCCCCTCACTATGTGTTTTATACTGGAAACAGCATAAAGGGTATGTTAGAAAAAGTAAAAATTATAATTCTAAATTCTGACACGAAATGAAAAGACTGTAAAATGTGATATATGTAGCCAATGTCTTTTTATATTAGAAGGTGATCAACTAATCAAAAAAAAAGATTTTAAGCCTATAATTGATCACAAAGCTGGGAATTGTAGAACTACAGGGCTACAGTTATAGTGTATTTGTGATACATGTACAAGTTTTTATGTTGGAAAGACAAAGCGTGCTTTAAGATTTAGGGCACAAGAACACATGTACGATATAAAAAAACTGTAATGAAAACAATGGGCTATATAAGCACGTAACAAAATGTGAGGATTGTAAGCGATTCAAATTTGTTATTTTTGAGTAGGTAGGGATGGACCTGAGGGAAGGATGTGGGATGTTTTATTAGGTCACAAGGAATTATTATGGTTGAAACATGACCCACCCCCCCCCAAGGTATAAATGACAAAGTGTCCATTATTCCTGCTCTGCAGTTAAGATCATGTACATTATAGGTTACTGTAGTGGATGATACTTATTTGATACGTATATATATATATATATATATATATATATATATATATATATATATATATATATATATATATACACACACATATATATATATATATATATATATATATATATATATATATATATATATATATATATATATATATATATATATATATATATATATATATGGGTCTACCTGACAATGCCGAAAGCTGACAACACTGACGATGAGAACACCGACACCAGAAGATCGAAAAGTGAGATGACCGACGGATGAAAACCCTGACGCTGAGAACACCGACATGTGAAAAGGCTGTGTAAGTGTGCGATATTGACGGACTCTAGGGATAAGGGTGGGTTAAGTGAGTTAGGGTTAGGGCGCAGGTTAAGTGAGTGTGTGATAGTGACAGTCTTTAGGGTTAGGGGCGGGTTAAGTGAGTTAGGGTTAGGGCATGGGTTAGGTGAGTGTGCAATAGTGACAGTCTTTAGGGTTAGGGGCGGGTTAAGTGAGTTAGGGTTAGGGCGCGGGTTAGGTGAGTGTGCGATAGTGATGGACCTTAGGGTTAGGGTTTGGGTTAAGGTTGTAGATAGTTGTGTATGTAAGGTTTAGTGTGGGTTTGTAAGGATTTTGGTGTGCTTGTGTTGTGTGTGTGCTTTTTGGACAGGGGATTTGTTTTGTTTGTTGATTGTCGGGATTGTGGTGTGTCGGGCATGGGAGGTTTCGTGTTTGTGAACTTTCGGTTATGTGGTGTTGGTGATTTCGTTGTCGGTGTTGTAGTGCGTCGGTGTTGTCAGGTAGATCTATATATATATATATATATATATATATATATATATATATATATATATATATATATATAGATATATATATGCATACATCAGTGTGTATTTTTTAGTCTATTTCAGGGTAGGTTAGTGATAAATATAAATATTTGTAGATTTTTTATAACATTTTTACATACTTTTTACATACACATTTAGAGTATATACCTTAAATAAGAGGGTTTTTAAACTATTACATCACCGTATGAACTTTAGTTATGAGGAAGTCCAATTAATTTGGATGGGGCGAAAGTGTTTAACTGTTTTTTGTACTGTTTTTATTATATTTATTAAATAGTACTAGTTTGTACTTTCTGTTGGTCTTGTACTTTTGTGGTCCGGTTCTTTCTGAAGTACTTTTGTTTGTTTGTTTGTTTTTTCTCTCATGTGAGTAGTTCTCAAAGGCTGTATCTATGTATAAATACCTGTTGAAGCCATATTAAAACTAGACAAATAAAAAGCAATGATAAAAGTTAGTCATAGAAATACACACAGAACATAATAGTAATAATAGTAATAATAGTAATAATAATAGTAATAATAGTAATAATAATAATAGTAATAATAATAATAGTAATAATAATAATATGGAGGCATCTTATGCTTATTCAAGATTAAGACATAACATGAACTGAGGGCAACAGTTGATTTGGTAATGGTATTAACATATATTGGGGACAGTATTACAGCTTCAGTTGTTAATTGAGTATTAATTGTACTTTAATCTACAGATTCGATATCACATATAGTTGCGTAACTCACCATTACATATGCGTCTTTGTGCAAAATATACTTCTAGCAAATTCTTGAAGTGCTTCCTAGAAGATATGGACCTACAAGTGTGAGGAAACTTGTACAAGGGCTTTCTTAAGCAGGCTGAGAATGTGAGTCATTGATCATTGATCTGTTTATTTTGCTTATGTGAATTAGTTGGCCTGCTGAGGTCTGCAAGTATGGGGGAATGTCCCCAGGTGATAATATCATGCAGCGAGGAGGAAGTTATAGATATACAGGAATTTATATAGACAAGATAGTGAAATGACAGAAATTTAGTTTAAATTCTAATGAGTGAAGCTGCTTTAATAAAGTACTTGCTGGGATGTGGAAATAAGGTTATCAGCAAATTTAACAATTCTTTTTGAAGACTATATTGTGCAGTTGTGATACTGCAAACAGAAGATAAGTAGATACACGAGAAAAGGCAAAAGAAAAGAACTTCTTGTAGCAATTGCTATCTCATCTGTGAGGAATGGCATGGATCTATACAATTCACCCAGTTTCATACCAGATTGAGTAAGACTATTTTAACATATAGCTCTGATTATAATGGGACTGCATATTCTACAGACAAGACTTTTGACAGTGGTCTCTTCTTTAATAACAGATAAAGTTAGTGAAGTAATGCTTATTTTGTGGGCCATCTGCATGGTAGTTAAGTTATCGTGAGACCTGTTTACGTCATGACTAGATCTCACTTTGCACATTTTGAAGAGAAATTATCAGCTTTTGCATATGAGGAATTTAAATATGGATCCAAGCTACATATCCAGTTCTAAAGGGAATTCAAATACATTTTACAGTTTGTATTAACTGACTCAAGTACATAAAGTACTAAGCCTCTTTGTAGTGATTAGCCCATTTTCATATAAATTGCAAGCAACTTATACAAGCAAGAAAAGCAGGCCAACTCCATAACTTTAGGTGTTGCAAAATGTTTGGAAGAAAAGAACAAAATACACCTTTCTGTTGAACAGCCTATGTGCAGTTAAATAGATTGCATGTGATCCACAGTGTTGCACTCATTCTAAGACACAGAATAGTCATCACCTGTATGAACCTGGAATGACATATTGCAGCAAAGGCTTTGGAGAGATAGAGCAGGATGATAATCACAAGTTTGACTTTGTTAAGTTGACACCTAAAGCTTTTGTTAAGTCAAGAAGTCCTGTATGTCTTCCAGGATAAGCTGTAAAACCATACCATGTGCTGGAAATAATATTGTGATTGAAGACATGGTCCAAAGGCACTTTGTTTACACTTTTATCCAACGTCCTAGAAAGTTTGAAGGATTACTGTTATCCAGTATCCTAGAAACTAGGAAGAATAAGGCTATTTGGCTTGCAATTGCTTAGTATGAATGGTGCTCCACCTTTATGTCATAGATAGTGAGAGCACGCTTTCAGCATGTTAGTATACATCCCTCTTTGACAGATCTGTTAATGAGCCTGGTTATGGTATGCAATATGGCATGAGCTGCAATCTTTAAAGATGGTACTTACGTATTATTGCAACCAGATTCTGAAACAGGAAATATGGTTGCAAATGTGGATATTTACAAGTTTATCATGGCTGTGAAGGTCTGAAATGTATTGATTTTTAAAAATTGATACAGTTATTAGGAATGCATTTTCTTAACCCCCCCCAAAAGAAGGTACAGTGCGATACTTTGGCCAACAATTGTAATCGGACATTTTTCAGAAAGTATTGCAATATCCTTGTTGTGGGGGGGTAATAATATTTCAGAAATTGCTACATGCCCTATTGCTAGTGAAAGGCTCACCTTAGAGTGCACCACCACCTACTGCTGTCACAAAAGGTAGTTGAAAACCTATGTCTCACACGTTTCCCATAAAAGAACACTATGTTCTCCATATTAAATTGCCGGTAGCATCACAATCAGCTAAGTGCGACTGAACAGTTTGCCAAATACTTGAGGCAGGACATATTTTGAAAGTCAGGCTGAGTTCTGAGTCTGTTATGTATTCACATAAATTTCAACTTTCTCATTATTACAGGAGTGGGCAAGGCTGGCCCTGTGAAAGGCAGTACTACTTAAATTCACAGTTGTCATTTGCAAGGAGCTCAGGACTGACATTTCAAATGGGAAATCGTAGGCCTGTCATATAGTTGCTTTTTGGATAACATGCAGCACACATCGACAGACACAATCGTGTAGTGAATAAACACATACATATTATGTATAAGGACAGAGACAAGTAATGTAATGTAATGAATCACATTTGACAGGGCATAATAAAACATGGGGATTCTAGCCTGTGTTGAGCTGAAGCCTTAGCCAGGATCACAGTGCTGTAACCCCCCCCCCCAAAAAAAAAAAACACTCTTTAAAAATAAGACGTGAAAGCACGGAAGAAAAATGGCTTCCACAACCTTATTTCAGCCCTACTTAAAGTCACAGCAAAATGATAACTTTAAAAATGCACCTGTAAAGAAACACAGTAATGAAAAGCTTGAGTACCCAGTGTTAGAGGCAAGCTGGAACTGTATGCCTTAACCAGTTCTTAGCCTCAGTTACAGCAGTAACAGATGCAAACCGGAAGGTGGAATTGGACCAGTATTCCTGTACCTGTTGCAGAACTGAGGTGACAGGAAAAAGAAGTTATGTCTTAACATAACGTTCCATCTGTGTTGTAGATCTTTGTTCATTCATTACTGCTAGGACCTCGGTTCCATCCTCGGAACTGATACGGCCATTTCCCAGCTCGCTCAAGCCAAAAAATCTCAACTAAAATCTACCCATAATGCCCCTCTCCTAGTTACTCCAGATTGAGTTTGCCCATCCTAGATAAAAGATGTAGTAATAGAAAAGATAGTAGGAGGCTCTGTCTGAGCAAATACCCTAACCAGGAGTTCCTAAAGTGCATCAGGAGTCCAGGTAGGGTGAAGGAGGGCGGGAAGTAATGAATGAACAAAGATCTACAACACAGATGGAATGTTATAGTAAGACATAGCTTCTTCAGCTGATGTTGTAAATCTTTGTTCTTTCATTACAGCTAGGACTGAGTCCCCAGCTACTTCAGTTCTGGGTGGCCTTAAGGAAGGATATTACTGTGCACCATAGAACCAAAAGATGCTCATCCCCTGGAGGTCAAATCCAATTTGTAATGAGATATAAAGGTATGAGGTCTTGCCCAAGTGGCTGCTGTGCATATATCATCCATAGAGGCTCTGGAATGAAAAGCTACAGAAGTAGCCATAGATCTGGTAGAATGAGCCTTTATTCTGGAAGGTAAGGATAGCTTATTCTGTTGGTAGATAAAGGTAATGACGTTTCTAAGCCAAGAGGATAAAGTCACTTTGGAAACAGGTTTACCCAATCTGGATCCTGCAAAGGCCACAGACAATTGATCTGTTTTCCTGAAAGATTTAGTCCTGTCCAAATAACAATGAAGCTGACAATGCACATCAAGGGTGTGCAAAAGGTACTCCCCTCTATTAGAATGCCGAGGGAAGAAAACTGGCAGGTCAATAGACTGGTTAATGGAAAAGCCAGACATGACCTTGGGCAAGAAATAAGGGTCAGTATTAAGGGACACCCTATCCGTGTGAAAGATCAAGTAATGACTCTAGACACTCAAGGCCTGCAGCTCAGATACTCTTCTCGCTGAGGTAAGTGCTACTAGAAGTATGGTTTTCCATGACAAAAATTTCAAATCACATGAATCAAAGGGTTGGAAGGGAAAACCTGTGAGAGACTGAAGCACCAGAGTCAAGTCCCAGGGTTCTAAGGGAGGCTTGACCAGAGGTTTAACATGTAATAATCCCTTCAAAAAGGTCTTGTATAGGCAGTGTGACATAATTGAAGAATTATCAAGACCATTATGAAAATTGGCGATAGATGCTAAATGTACAGTGATCGTTGAAGCTGAGGCTCCTGCATGTAAAAGAGTAGTCAGGTATTGTAGGATCTTTTGAATAGGCATAGAGAAAGGGTCTAAGTTCTGGTCTTTGGCCCAAATAGAGAACCTAGTCCATTTACTAGATTAAACTTTTCTCGTGGAAGGTTTGTGTGAGTCCAGAAGAATTTCACGAACAGGAGATGGGATGTCAGGCAGCCTGGCAATCATTGGAAGTGGAGGAACCAAGCCATGAGCTTGAGACTGTGCAGATCCAGATGAATCAGTCCCTGAGGATGAGATGACAGGTCCTGGGAATGATCCAGGATCCACAGGCTGTGAATCAGATGAGGCCATAGAAACGGGATCCAGACTTGACGTGACCTGTAGGGGGCAATGAGGATCACTTTGCTTCTCAACCTCTGAGCTTTCTGGAGAAATTTTGGGATTAGGGGAAATGGGAGAAAGGCATACAGAAGATCTGGGGGCCATTCGTGCATTAGAGCATCCCTTGGTTGTTCCCCCTGAGGGGGATCAGGGCAAAATAGCTTCTGCATTTGTAGTTTAGAGAGGAAGCAAACAGGTCGCAGCAAAGCTTGCCCCAGTGCTGGAAAATCTGATTTGCTGTTACAGGGTTGAGGGACCACTCCTGAGGCATCAGGATGTTCCTGCTCAGACTGTCTGCAATAAGGTTGGAAATCCCAGGGATGTGCATTGCTATAAGAAAGCATTTGGAAACATCACCCAGTGCCACATCCAAATGGCTTCCTGACACAGGGGGTAAGACCTGGTTCTGCCTTGCTTGTTGATATACCAGACGACTGACATGTTGTCTGACTGAATTGCAATGGTCCCCGAGGGAAGGGATGCATGGAACGCTTGCAATGCTAGGAGAACTGCCCTCAGTTCCAGGACTTTTATGTGCAAGTTGGCCTCCATGGAGGACCAGGTGCCTTGGACAGTCTTTCCCTGGAAATGCCCCACCCTAACAGTGAAGTGTCCGTGGTCCCCCTGGCCGTGGGCTGGGGAAGACAGAAAGGTCGACACCAAAGATTAATTTGTGGCTTCATCCACCATAGCATTTCTTCCTTGCAATGGTTTGCAAGGCGTGTCATGTGGCTGAGTGGGTGAGTTAGAAATGACCATTGTGCAGAAAGGAGCCACTGCAGGATTCTCGTGTGCATTCTCGCCAGTGGTACTAACATAATGGCAGCTGCCATGGAGCAAAGAGTTGCAGTACAAGGCATGCTGGTACATAGGTTTGAGGAAGAAGGTCTTGGATTTGGTGTCTTATTTTCAAAAGCTTGTGAGGGGGGAGAGAAGCTTGGCAGGATGTTTTATTGACAACCGCTCAAATAAATTCCAGTGTCTTCATTGGGGACATTTGAGATTTGTTTTTGTTGATTGTAATCCCCAAATGGAGAATGAGAGCTTGAGTGTAAGAGAGGCTGCCGACTAGAAGATTCCTGGTTGGAGTGGTAAGGAGCCAATTGTCTAGCTAGGGAAACTCCTTGTAGTCGAAGATGAGCTACCACAACTGCTATACATTTAGTGAACACTCAGGGGGCTGTCGAGAGACCGAATGGTAGTGCCCTGAACTGGTAGTGATTGGCTCCCAGCCAGAAGCGGAGAAACCTCCGGGAGTGGTGATCCATCTTTATGTGGTAGTACATGTCCTGGAGGTCTATAGAGCACATCCAGTTATCCCTCCCTAGGAAGGGAAGAATGGACTGTATCATGACCCTCTGGAATTTTTGAGGTTTGATAAATTTGTTCAATAGGCTGAGATCCTGGATTGGTCTCTAGTCCCCTGTCATTTTTGGCACTAAAAAGTACCTCGAGTAAAACCCAGATCCTGTCTGGTCAGGTGGGACTGGTTGGATGACTCTTTTCCTTAGCAGCTTTTCTATCTCCAAGGCTGCTGATTCCCTCTGATTGGGTGGTACATCAGGGATTCATTTGACGGGTTTGGGAGTTAAGTCGAAAGGTATTTGGTAGCCTCTGGATATTATTCCCTGCACACAAACATCGGTAGTAATAAGATGTCAGGCTGGTAGATGCAGAGAAAAATTACTCCTGACAGCTTCCAGAGGGAAGCAATTGGACCGCTACTCAGGAATGCTGGTAGGGTCTGCCGGAGAAAGAATCTCTAGCGCCCTGGTTATGCAGACCCCCTCTACCCTGAAAGGGATGTCTTCCATATGAGTTGCCCCCTCTGCCCCAGTAGGATTGTTTACCATGAGCACAAAAAGGTCCTTGGGATTTCTTGAACCACATTTTTCCTCCCTTCTGGTTCCTGGAGTAGCACCTCTGGGAGTTGGAAAGGTGTATGCCCACCACAGACGTCTTTCTCAATACGTGTAAGTGTGTCTCGTATGTTGGGTCCAAAACATGCAGATTCATCGGCAGGTGCATCGACAAAGGAAGATTTAAAGGAGTCTGTGAAGTCACACAACTGCATCCAAGCATTACGTCTCATGACAACGCCTGATGTGGCAGCTCGACCTGCTCCCTCGGTAGAGCGAGATATCAAATGCATTGAGGGGTTCGAGATGGATTCAAGGGTAGCTAGCTGCAAGGTGACAGTATCATGCACCTCAGACAGTACCGCACCAAAGAGGAAGACATTTCAGAAATTAGGTCTCTTTGGAGACGAGTAAAGTGTGCCAGATAGTTCAGCGACTGAATGGTGAATGTCGCTGAAGCATAGGTCCATTTCCTTAGTCTAGGCATGGTACAGGACTCTCTGTTTGGAAGATGGATGGTGGAACTATCCCCCTTGGTGGCCGCTGCCATGACCATAGAATCAACTGTCAACTGCTAGGACCAGTGGGGCTGGTCTTCAGGTGTAGATAACATTTTTGTCTGGCCTCCGAGAGACAGGTTCTACATTGTCTGGGGCCTTCCAGGCACTCTGCACAATGCATTTATCAAGGTCATCTGCTGGTGGGGTCACCCAGGAAGTAAATGGCCAGGCACAGAAAGCCTGTAGGAACACCAGTTCCTCAGAAGAAGGGTTATAGGACTTCCAGTCTCCTAGCTGCTTGAGGATTTTGCGAATGTCTCCGAATGAGATGTCATCTGAGGGAGATCGTGGGGACCTTTCCGCCTCATCACAATCAGTGTCTTCGGTAATAGATTCCTCCGGTGAATCAAGATGGTTCCTCTTGCACCATTTCTTCCAGGGTGGCTCCCCAGTGGGATCATCTGAGGAGGACTCCAGAGAAGTGGTTCCCTTCAAAGAGGGTTCTTGTGACTCCCGTGCCCGGGGTCCCAAAATAGAGAGTTGGGAGACGAGCATGCTAGTGGAGGGTTCTGATACTAATGTCATTGGTGCTGACTGCGAGTCCACTACCTGTACAGGAGGCCCACCTGAGGAGGGATGGGAGTCCAGAACCGGGAGGGAGAACCTCAGAAATGGGGTCACACCTCACCGTGAGGAGCCCACCTCCAGGTGAGGAACTCTAACTATGAACTGGCGGTTTTGAACCATGGTCTCAAGTTTATTCCTACTGTTTTTCCTAGAATTTATGATATTAAGCGTGATGCATTTAAATTCAGTAGGAAGTTACATTTAAAGTATTTTTTTAGAGACACTCATACAGAAGTTGATTTAGCTAATTGTAATGATAGTAGTAATACTTCGTGTGAGAGTTTTTATACCTGTGATTCTGATAGTTTGTTTAACGTTTATTGTAGATTGGATACCCACAATGTTTGTACAAACAGCAATTTTTTACCACCCTTTATAAATGAAGAAGTAGTCCATTTTCTAATATGTTGAATTATGGGATTGAGGATGTGTTTACTGACTTTAATAGAAATAAAAATCAGGTTAACTATTATTTGTCTGTTTTGAAATGGAAAGCCCTCTAAAGTTTAAGTAAAATGAGAGAAGTTGTCTTTAAACCTTCGGATAACGGAAATAAGTTGGTCATCATGCACTATACCCAATATTTGGATATGGGCATGGAACATTTAGAGGATGATGAGATATATGATAAAATTGATATGTCTATATATCAACAAACTTTAGCTGAATATGTTGAGCTATTACAAAAAGGTAATAGACTTGGATATATTTTGGATGCAGATGTAAGAAAAAAGTTTAGTCCCAAAATACACAAAAATTTAGTTAAGCCACCGGGGAGGCCTATAGTTTCAGGTTGTGAGCATTTTACTCACAGACTGGGCTTATTCTTACATGCTTATTTAGCACCTGTAGTATGCACCTTGCCATCTTACATCTGAGATATATTTGATTTTTAGCAAAGAATGATGATGTCAAGTGGAATGATAATATGTACCTTTTCACATTACATGTCAAGAGCCTCTATACGAATATCAGCCATAATTTTGACTTGGAAGCTTTAAGATTTTTTTCTGGGTAATTCACCAGTAACAGAATATATAGTAGAATTGGTACATTTTTGCCTCACTCATAATTTGTTTGAGTTTAATAATAATCTCTACAGGCAGAGACAAGGCACAGCAATGGGGGCTGTTTTTGCCCCCATGTATACATTTATATAAATAAATTCTTTTGTGATCATGTCATCAGGTATTTTAGATATATTGATGATTTAATTTTCATAGCTGAAGGTGGTATGGAATTGGTACCCCAATTTCTTAATATGCTACACAATAACAGGTTTGGTTTGCAATTTGATGGTCTTAAATTAGGAACACGTATCCCTTTTTTGGATGCGGTTATCAGTATCAAACATGGTACTGAATTATTCACTTCTGTACATAGAAAATTTGACCATGGTACACAGTATGTCCATGGTGACAGTTGTCATCCTTCTCATACCATTGGAGCACTCCTTTTGGTGAGATACTTAGGATATCTAGGCTGTGTAATAATATTCATTACTTTAAACAAGAATTGGGAATAACTGTAGACATGTTTTGTATTAGAGGTTATAGTAAAAATCTACTTGAAAAAGTTGGAATAAATTGTGCAATATTTTGACTATAAGACATCATTCTAACAGTAGACAATATTTGGCCCCCTTCAGATTTAATGATAGAAAAGATAAGGATCTTATCTATTTTGTCACAACTTTTGGATGTTTTAGTTCTTGGGTTATAGAGCAGGTAAAGTACCACTGGAAATATCTATGTTCTTTAAAAAATGTTTCTTCCTGGTTTAATGCCAGTCTTGGTGTTTCATACAGAAGGGGGAGAAATATTCACAACTTTTTAGTGAGAGGTAGATTTTGTATCCCCCCACGAATGGATCACATAGTTTACATATTTCAGGGACTGTTTGTTGTAATAAGTGTAAAGCCTGTAAATTTATAGTTAAGAGTTTTCAAAGTATTAATAATATTCCTTTTCATACATGGAATAATTTCTCTTGTGACACTGAGGGTGTTGTGTATGCTCTTAAATGCCCTTGCAACTTATTTTACATTGGGGAGACAAAGCGGGCATTCAAAGTGAGATTATTGGAGCATGCAAGGGATATTCACAATCAAAAATTAGAAAGTTCCATAGCAGTACATTTCCAGCATTTTCATAAGGGTAATAATGAAGGGCTACAAGGCACTATTTTGGAAAAAATAAATGTGTCATTATATGATGAATGTAATCTTAAAAAACAACTTCTGATTAAGGAAGCAGTATACATCCTTAAATTTGATACTTTGCACCCACATGGGCTGAATGAAGAATTAAATTGGAGATTGTTTATTTAATTGTTTAATTGTTTTATTGGTAGGTTTTTTGAGTATTTAGGCAAGTTCTTTTTTATGATGTTCTTTACTCCTTGAAGGCTTTTTCACGCTGAGATGTCAGAGATACTTTTTGTGCCATTATTGTGCAATAAATTAGTGTTGGATTCTGTGGCTGGTTGTATTATATTTTATTTTTCATTTGTGGTGACTCAGTAGTTAGAATTTTTGTCTGGCCTCCGAGGGACAGGTTCTACATTGTCCGGGGCCTTCCAGGCACTCTGCACAATGAGTTTAACAAGGTCATCTTCCACTGGGGTCACCCAGGAAGTAGATGGTTGGGCACAGAAAGCCTGTAGGAACACCAATTCCTCAGATGAAGGGTTATAGGACTTCCAGTCTCCCTGCTGCTTGAGGATTTTGAGAATGTCTCCAAATGAGATGTCATCTGAGGTAGACCGTGGGGACCCTTCCCCCTCATCACAATCAGAGTCTTCGGTGATAGATTCCTCCAGTGAATCAAGGTGCTTCCTCTTGCACCATTTCTTCCGGGGTGGCTCCCCAGTGGGATCTTCTGGGGAGGACTCCAGAGAAGGGGTTCCCTTCAAAGAGCGTAGCATCTCTGAGCATGTAGCCCAGGCCGGTATGACCCTGACCTTGAGTAGCATCTTACCCTCACCAAGAATGATGCCACAATATGAAGACAAGATGATCAATTTCAACAATTGGCTTAACCGGGCAGCATATGGCATATGGCATCTGTTTGAGCCCTTTGATCCTCTTGGTGAGGTACTTTTGGGGTCTTTCCAGTTGCTGCAGGTGTCTGGTAAGGTACATCCCAAAAGGGGTATTGTACTCAATTATGGGCCTGATGAGGGATGAGTAAAGAGGCACAATAACCTCCGCTGATCTAGATGTGAATCCCTTCATGATTAGGTGGGCTATATAAAATGTTTTTCTAACCACTTTGGTCATGTGGTTGTCAAATGAGAGATTGCTGTCAACTTGGGTCCCCAGGTCCCTAATTACTTCTTCTGTACTTAATGGATTACCACCTATGTGGTAATTTGTGGGCACTTTGTTTTTGCCAAAGGGGATGACTATACACTTTTTGGCCTTTAGCTTGAGGCCATGGCTCTGGCACCAGTTGTTTGTTTCTATGAGGCCCTTTTGGAGGATGCTTGTGTCAGCTGGAGAGTCAATTATGGCACCCAGTTTGCAGTCATCTGCGAACTTGGTCAACCACAGTCCTTCCGTGTTGGCCTGTACCTCCGAGAAATATATACTGAACAAGAGAGGTCCCAAGACTGAGCCTTATGGGATGCCACTTGTAACTGGTTTGGAGTCTGACATGGCTCCAGCAATTCTAACCATGTGGGTTTTGTCCTTGAGCCAGTTTGCAACCCATCTAGTGACATAGGGGTTTATATTTAAGCTGGTGAGCTTAGCTATAATGCCTGAGTGGGGTATTGTATCGAAGGCTTTTGCGAGGTCCAGGTAGGCTGTGTGGACCACCTTCCCCTCGTCAATGGCCTTGGTGACTGTTTCAAAGAAATCAACCAGGTTTAAGAGGCAGGATCTGCCCTTAACAAAGCCGAACTGGGTAGGATCCAGTGTCTGTAGGTCCCCAATATCTTTATTTATGAGGTCCATGATGATCCTTTCCATAGCTTTGCAGACCGAGCTAGTCAGACTTATGGAGCGATAGTTTCCAGGATCCATTGAGGCACCATCTTTGTGGAGAGGAGACCACTGTTGCTGTACGCCACTCTTTGGGTACATATCCTGTAGTAAGGCTGAGATTGAACAGTAGTTTTATGTTTGGGTTTAGCTCTTCTTGGAGTTCATGTAGGACGCAGTTCAGGACACCGTCTGGTCCCACTGATGCTGTGTTTTTTGCTTTGGAGAGGGCGGCTCTTACCTGAGCATCTGAGATGTCAGGGGGTCAGCACTCTGCTGGGATAGATATTTGCCCTTTTGGTGTGGAAGGGGGGGAGAAGTTTGCGCTGAACCTGTCAGCTAGGATGTTGGCAATGTCTGTGGGTTCAATGTATTTTTTTGTCATTTTGGACTAATTCTGAGAATATCTGGGAATTCCCACCCAGGTTCCTAACATAACTAAAGAAAGCCTTGTGATTATCCTTAGTGTCCTGTGCAATTTTTCTCTCGAAGCTGGCCTTAGACGATTTTATGAGTGCCTGTAGTTTTTTGCTAATACTGATCAGAGATGCCTTCCCTTTTTGGGATTTTGCTCTTTCATGTAGTAGCTTCCTCCTTCTATTGTATAGTTTGTTTATGGCTGGGGTCCACCAGATAGGACGTCTGCCTTTGGAGGATTGGGTCTTGGTTTTATTTGGGATTGCATAATCCATGCATTCCTGAAGTTGTTCATAGAATGCGTTTATAAAGGATTCTGCGTTCTGGGCCGTATTTTCCACAGGCCCGGGGGCTTTGAAGGATTCCACCTCGGTTTTGAGGAGTGTGAAATTTGCTTTAGAGACGTTTTTCACTGTGGTTTTCTGGGCAGGGGGTGGGGTCAGGATGTGAATATCCAGTGAGATTAGTTTATGGTCTGATCTTACCAGTGAGGGATACACTTCTGGTCTGGTACACAGAGTCCCCATGTTGGTAATGATCAGGTCCAGTTTGTTTTCCTCTCTTGTGGGAGTGGTAACAAGTTGTTCCATAGCATTTGAATTTATAAATTCTAGGAACCTTTGGGCTAGGGTGTTGGAGCTAGAGTAATGCTCCCAGTCTATGTTTGGGTAGTTGAAGTCGCCCAATATAATGGTGTTTGGAGAGACCTTCATATTTTCCAGTGTTCTCAGGAAGGCCGAGTGGTGTTCCTGGGTTTGGGAGGGTGGTCTGTAGCAGGCTATAAACTGGAAGGCAGTTTTACCCACTGTTAGTTGCACATGGATAGTCTCTGATGCTTCGTGCTGTGCCACCAACCTGGAGGTGTGGGTATCTTTAACAAATATTGATACCCCCCCCTCCTTTTGTGGTTCGGTCCAAGTTTTGGGGCTGAAAAGCATGGTATGAGGCCTGTCAGAGACAGGAGAGAAGGACAATACCAATAAAGGTAAAAAAATTAAATTACCAAGGAAAAGGGTAGGAAGTAGGCTTAGATTATAGGTGACAGTAAGAAAAGGCTAACTTGACTAAAAATTAAATAATTTTGAAGAGAAACTGTCTTAAAATTAACAATTTTCTACTTAGCTTTGAGAGAGATGGCTAGCACGTCTGACTAGGAAAATGGCAAATGAAATCTAGAGTAACTAGGAGAGGGGCATTATGTGTAGGTCTTAACTGAGAGATTTTGGCTTGTGCAAGCTGGGAAATGGCTGTATCAGTTCTGAGTATGGAACCAAGGTCCTAACTGTAATGAAAGAACAATGATTTACAACATCAGATCATGATTTTCACTTTAAACAACCCTTGCCAGTGGAAGACAAATGACTTTGGCATAACATGACGTTACATTAGGAAGTAGGATAACTTCCAAATCTGGTTGCAATAATATGTAAGTACCTTTAAGACTTCTGTAAAATATTAGCAGGGGATATTCTCATACTGGTTTTAGTTTCTTTGAGTATGTAATAATCTTTTTAATTTGCATGAAGGTAAACATGATAGAAGGAAGAGTGAAGTTCTAGTATTGCTAAAACTAAATCTAAGTTTAAGTAAAGTGACAAATTTTACAGCAATCTCTTTATCACTAAGATCTGTGAAGGGAGGAGTTTGATGTCTACAATTTTTGTGTGTTGCTTGCATGCAGTGCTTATTGATTATGGAAGTATTATTACTAGCTAGGCAACTTTTTGTCTTATTGTGAGCTACTCTAAATTTAATCAAGCTCAAAGGTCTTTCGTTTTATGATATATTACACAGAGATGGTCTATCATTTATATCTTATCATGACCAGATCTGAAAATCCAAGGAAGACTTGTGGACTTGATTTATTTTCCTGCTGTTGGGTAAATTTGTTTGTAGTATCTAGCAAAAGTGACTTGAAATATGAAATAACTTATTGTAGTGGTAGCTTGTATACAGGTGACCCATTGAGGACTTTGATAGCCATTTTTAATCAATGAATGTCAACAATTTCTAATCCTTCTTGATAGACAAAGCTTTTGTACTTTGTAAATTTTAGTTTTCATGAAGCTGAAAAATTCACTAATGACAAGAGGTGCCACACTGGTGAGAGGGCTATCATTGGGGGACTAATAAGTATCCAGATGAGGATGTGACATGACAAGTTATCTACAAATGTTGTTCTAGATGTGATTTGAGTGAAGCCCTAAAGCTGAATTGAGTGACATCTGGCAGAAACACTAGAATCCTTCCAATCTATGTTAAAACCACACATAATTCCACAGTGAGAGGATAGGAGTGAGCAGGTGATGTTGGTTTGCCCATTGGTGGTCGTGGGGAGAAGCCAGCCTAGGCTCTCTACAATAAGTAACTTTACAACCTTGCTTAGCTCTGTGATGAATGAGTGTTGAGCCACTTAATCAGGAGGTTTGTAAATGCATGGAAGTGAACCTGCACCTCCCAAAGACATCAGTAGTGGAATTCACAGGGATGCCATATGGTGGCAACAGATAGAGCACACAACCTGGTGACAGGATGACTTTGCACCAGTGTCCCCAGTCTCCTCATTGGTTTTAGACAGAGGTCAGCTTTAACCCATGGGAGGCTAATGTAGGTATTGTAGGCCCAATGTATGAAAGGAGCTGGTGGTGCCTGATGATGAACTGCGGGTAGAAAAAAATTCACTTATATGCTTCGAGATAATGTAGTAAGCAGCTTTCTTTAGAGTTCCTGGGAGCTGCCATTCATCTGTGACTGCTGTGTGATTATTTTAGAATTCTTCATTTAAGGTTTGCACACTTGCATTGTTTCCAATTTTTTACTCATTTTCTGTTGCTGTTTATTTTATGTTAAGCTTGACTTACTATATATATATTTGCTTCTTGGAGTTTTGAAAGTACTTGCTTAGGCTCAGTAATTTACATTTGCTTTCCATTTTCTGACTGCAAAGGGATTAGGTTAATTTGTGGGAGGAGCTGAGACGTAACATATTATCTAAGGTAAGCAGAAAAAGAAAATGTGTTAATCTTTGGGGTGTCCACTAGTCTATGACTGTTGCTATTGTAAGAGTATTTTATCTACCCATACTCACTGTCCCTGTTGTGCTTTGATTTTGGGAGCTCCTCCTAATCTCATAATACCTGCTCATATTAATGAACACAAGAAGATCAAACTGTGAAGCCCCCCCAGATTGCTAAAGCTGCAGTTGCCCAATCCTTCATATTTTTCCACCATAGCTCTCAATTAATCAGGGACAAATCTTGAGATAATCAGGGACAATCAAGGACACCACTATTTCTCATTCCTGGCAAACCTGAATTATAACTTTTTAAGAAGTACTATAAGATTAGCCACCATCTAACTTAATTTCAGAGTAATCTCCTAAGTACTTCATCCATAAATCTTCAGGGTCTACAATAGTGGTGTCTTCAACCCCTTAGTACTTCGACCATCTGTAGATCTCTACTAACAGCATGGGTCAACAGTCTGCTCTCACCCAATCTGTGTCCAGTCTAATTGCATTAATTGTTCTAAGGCAGTGTACTAATTGCTGTATGCTTAATGTCTGTTCACTGCTTTTTCTGGTTAATAGTACACCTTGCAAGAGATGGAAATATTTAAGAAACATGGAGGTAAACTTCTCACATCAGCCCACTATCTGTAAGCATCATACCTCTGCAACAACATATCAATCACAATACAACGGGAAGCCTATGTTAAAATTGTAAGGAGAAAATTGCCAAAGCCTTCCATAACACACTTTAAAAGACCATAGCCTGTAATGTACACACTAACACCTACTACTTTTCCGTTAACAGATAGTTCAAATCCAGACAGATCACCATATGGTTACCAGGAGAGCAGGCCTAATCCCATAGGGCTCACTAACTCTGATTCTACAATGGGAAATGTTTTCATCACAGGTGACTCTATAGTTAGTAATATAGACTTCACATGTAGCAGATCGGACATGAGCAGGGCACCTATATGCTGCTTGTCTGGTTCCAGGATCTGTGATGTCATAAAGGCTTGCAGCCCTTAAACCAGACAAATATGACTAGGACCTAGTTGTGATCTATGTGGGAGTGAATAACCTGAGGCATTTCACCCACTGGGAAATGCAAAGAGGCATGCTGGAGCTTACTCTGCATCTATTGAAGTTAATAATATCTCATCTTCACCAAGAATGTTGCTTAGATACCAAAACAAGATAACTGGTTTTAGCAAATGGTTATGTAGTTAGTGTCATTCTAAGGGGATCCAATATGTGCTGGCATTGAATGAGATAGAATATATGGCTTACTGTTTTATCCAGAATTGCTTAAACTTTTCATATCAGGGATTCTATGTACTGGCTAAAGCTTTTGCTACTCCCATGACACTACTTTTTAGACAGAGTCCTTTTTTGGATACTCTACATAGCAAACTCAACCTCAAATTTAGACAACTTCCTGCTGGCACTACTCAATACTCTGAGTCTAAACAGAAATACAGTAAAACTTGAGGCCCTCCTGCAACTCAAGCACATTTGTAAATATCTGAGACTTACTTTAAATGCAACAACAGCACTCCCTTTATACTAGAGTTTCTCACCTGTCGTATGTTCATGCCATTGGATAAAAATGAGAGAATATTTGTAATTATCTGAAACATCATCACCTTATGCGAAATTACCCACAAGCCTAACTTGGAGCTCCTGGAGTACCAAATTTGCCTTAACAAATCCAACTGTTACTTCACTGTTAACTATAGATCCATATCAATATCCCCTAAATATCATGCAAATTACCTTAATGCCACTATGGAGTTAAATATCAAACCGAATACTTTCTTGCTAGGGGACCTCAATTACCCAAGCATTAACTGACACACTTACCCCATTTAAAACAGTTATGCTCATTACTTCCTAGAATTTGTTAATGGCAATTCTCTTGAGCAAATTGTAAAAGTACCCACTAGAGGCTTTCCATATCCTTGACCTAGTCCTTACCAACATAGTCCCCTCCCTGTATGCCATGCACATCTCCTCATTCTTTGCTAAATCTGACCACAAGTAAGTCATCTACTCTGGCAGGCCTAGCGTTGCAGCCTGCCACTACTGAGACCATTTTTATAAACTTCTCCGAGACAAACCTACTTCAGTTGTAGAAGACCATATCAAAATTCCTAACAGTCCATAGAAAATGGACCTAACTGAGAGGGCTACCACCTTCACCTCTGACTTAGAGCCTCACCTAATTAGCTGCAAAGAAGATTCTGTACCCATCTGACCTAAATGCAATAATAAATGTAGGAGTAAACCTCAATGCTACAACTCTAGTATTAATAAACCGTATAACAAAAGAAGGAAACTAATGAGAAGTTTCAAGGGTTCCCTTGTTTTATGACCACACGAAAACATGCCAGCATGGAACTTAGGAGCAATATTAAAAAATGCAAAGCAGAGACCAAATATAAGTTCAGTAAATAAATCAAACACTTACAAAATTTTCTTCAGATTTGTCAGGAAATTAAAGAATAATGCTGAACATTACAACCAGCTCATCCATAATAATATCACACATTCCAACCTGAAGGATATATAGGTAATATAATTTAGTGTTAACTTTAATCTACCTACCTACAGTGTGGTCCCCATTACCCCTAAAAATTTAATTTCCTCTGTAATCACCTTGAAACAATTCTTACAATCTCTGTTAAAAGCTAAAAATAATGATTCTGTTGGACCACACAGCATATCAGGTTGAATTACCATGTCACTGTGGATGCCTGATTAACACTGAATTCAAAAGAAATATTTTTCAAAACCACTAACTCAGATATATATATATATATAACCTGAAATACTTGATAGCACTTCTTTTCCAAAGTTTTTTTCCACCAAATGAGATGAAAGAAATAAATGATGTATAATGCTGAATATTTTGGAAAAAATGGGAAAGATGTCTCTAGCAACAAGTCTATTATAAATTTGCTTAACAGTATTATTATTTATTTAGCAATGGCAGCGTGGAAGTCATAATTTAATAAATCTCTAGTGTGATGCAGAAATGCAATTATATTAACATGCATGGAAATCTACTGGTGAATTAGTCTCTTCAGTACAGCAGAAGGCTTTAGCAAAAAATATCTTGTATGCTTATGCTGATTTATTTAGAAGCCTAGCAAACTTGTCACACAAATATTATATTTAGATACAGCCAGGTTTGATGATGGTGGTACATGTTTAGAGTAAAACTGAGCACATTTTAAAAGGAATGGAAGGCATAGGTGTGAATAAGAAACATGCACAGCTAACAGAATGGCTGAATAGTATGGTCCTTGCTGCACACCTGTCATCTGTCCAGATTTTTGCAGAATGTCCAGATTTTTGATTCGCATTGTGGTCTGTTCCTCATAACATTTCTGGTTTTCTGGCAAATAATTGAGGATTAAAATTATTAAATCATGACAGACATTGAGTAAGACTTATTATACTTTAGAAAATGCATGTTAAAACAAAAAACATTATTATAGCAAGTTTCTAAGTTTTAAGTGCAATATTTAAAACCTGTCCCTGATTTTGGATCTTTGTCCTCCCTTTACTTTTGGCTTTATCCAGATTTCTTGCATTAAGAGGTTGAAAGGTATATGTTTTGGTATGGAAAATCTAAAAAAAGATGTATTCTAACTACACCTCTGGTAACCCTTGCTTGACTGTCATCATGGGCACTGAAGGGACCGGATAGGGGAGGATGGGAATGAGAGATCAACTGTGGTTTACCTATTGTGGGAAGAGTGTGGAGTCTTAAGGTACAGATGCTGCAAGTGGTGCCCTGCTCATCCAGGAGACTCAGCATGTGCAATAGCTCAGCTATACCTTGGGAGATGCAGCCAGTTATGTACACAAACTGCTGGGAGATCACAGGACAGCCTGAAAAGATCTGCAAACTTGTGCACTCTTTAAATCTGTGACTCTTACTTTCATGGGCAATGGGGAATGATAGAACTTACTGGTCAGCAAGCAGATGTACTAGAGGACTCTTACCCAAACTGGTAAAGCCCCCATGAAGGAATGAATGGGTCATTTGGATACAGGGAGGGAGTACCTTTGGGTCAATCTTTGTGAACCTAAAAATAAAAAAAATAATAAAAAAAGTTTTTTAAATTGTTTTCAGTTTTGCCTGTGCCAAATGCTAAGTTTTTTTTTATATTAGATGTAAATTAGGTTTTCATTTAGATAAAGACAGGTGAATAAAGTGCAAATGCTGTACATTTGATATACAATCAGTGCAATATAAATGTATATGCCTTCTGTTTGGCTTTTTCTCAGCATCAGAAGAATTTGAAAGATCATTAGAGGTTTCAGTACTACTCAGTAATTCACATTTCTGCAAAAGACCAAATGTGAACATAAAAACAATAACTCTAAAATCTTGGGTGAAACTGGGAAAAGCATTCTATGCCCCTGCCACCCCCATACAGGAGCTTCAGGGACTTCAACTACTTGTTTTATATAGCACTTTTCCATGGTGGTACAATTTTGGGATAAGACAGTAACTTTTGCAGAAATGGTCTTCTATTGAAATGTCATTTACTGAAGTTATAGATAATGACGGCAACACAAGTAATTGAAGGCTTAGAAGGTGTTGTGCACATAAGTGCTGATATCCTATTGTATGGTGAGACACAGGGGGGAATCAAAAGATACTGACACAGTTGTGGAAATTACTAAGTTTGTTTTATTTTAAAATAAGTAAAAGCAAATGTAATGTAAGAGTGAGAACTCTGAAATATATGTGTCACATTCTAACATCGGGGGACTGAAACCAAACTCCAGGAATGTCAGAGCTGTAGTGCAAATATTAAAGCCAGAAGGTAGTATGTGGACATTAATGAGATATTTGGAAATGATGAAGTATCTTGCAAAATTTTGCACCTTATATGTATGAGACGAATATGCCTCTTAAGAACCTGATAGAGCAAAGCATAGCCTGGAGATGGATCTAAGAGCAGAAATTGTTTTGATGTACTTATGAAGCTAACAACAGAAGCACTTAAATTGAAATATTATAATCTGAATAGGAATTGTTTTACAAGTAGATGTCAATCAGAATGTTATAGGAGTTGTAGTTTCGCAGGAAACTGGACCAGTTTTCTCTCAGTGAAAAGTGTTTATAAATATACAATAGAACTATGTTTAGACAGAAAAAAATGGAAGAGGTGGTGTATAGATGTAAGAAAGTCAATGGCTATATTTACAGCAAAGACATATATCTGGAAACAGACCATAAACTTTGTGAAATGTATGCATAAGCTCTTTTTACAAGATACCTCAGAAGGTGCAGAGGATGTTACCTTTTCTTTGTAATATCCACTGTATATTACAAAGTGATTTTTATATTATTTTAGCTGCGGCATTCAAAGTTAATTTTAGATGTTGCTGGCCTCAAATCTCTTTTCGTACCAAATTCTTGAACATCCCGAGTTACAGTTCTGAAAAATGTCTCAAGTTCCTTTAATCATTATTTGCTGTAGGAAATGTATCCATTTAAACATTTTGATTTTTTTCAAGCCTTAATTTTAGTAGATGATTATTTTAAAATGTGTAATCTAGCTGCAGCTTACACACAGTGCCTTCACCTCTTCTGAAGGTGATAGGTATTAAATTTATTCAGCCTTATGTTGATGTTATCCTTTTACACAGTTCTTGGTATTTTGTGAAGCCAGTGAATGTGCTCATGAAAGTCCATGAACAACAAGGGTTCACATCTCTGCATACCAAGGGGCTTAGTTTAGGCTTTTTATCCATGAAAACATTAGTCTGGATGGGCAGTGTTTAGAAGGGTGAATTCTGTTAAATATGGGTTGCTATTTTAGCTGCAAACATTCTAATTAGATTGAAAACAAAGTAAAATTTGATATATAGAAGGTGTGGGTAATAGTTAAAGTCAGTGTCAATGGTAAGCACTTAATATTAGGTAATCTTTACGGGTCCAAAGAGGGGTAAAAGTATTTTCTTACATAACTTTCATGAAGCCCTGTTGCAGATGGGAGCAGACATTTATTCACTCATAACAGCAGGAAATATTATGGTACTTGATTTTGACACCCAGAAGGAAAGTCCTGTCTTTCTATTAATACGTAGGCATTGTAAGCCTTGCTTGTGGACCAGAATTCATGCAATGCCTATCAGATATTATATCTTACTGTAACAGATTTTATGTACCTTGCTCATTGTATTAATGCAGCTAGTAGAGTTGATTACATCTTTACCAGCAGTCACTTAATGTCCTCCTTAACTGAATATCATATCAGACTGACAATGGTCAGAAGATCATAACTTTGTCCTCCAAGAAATAAACAATGTGGGATTTGTATTTCAGCTCCTTGATGGGTTTTAGATTCTCTCCTTATAGACAGGAAGGAGTCCTTAGTATGACTAAGGGAGGCTACACAAGTTTACTGCTGGAGACGCAGGGTTCAGCTAGAAACCATTTCTGGGAAATTGGAACAATTCAAATATGTTATATAAGACACTGGAAAACTACTTAAAAGGCAAAGGTAAGATACTACAGAAGGGACAATTCAGGAATATGAAGCTCTGAAACCAGGCTAGAGATACAGTACAAGCAATCTAATCTTAAATATAGTTGTTTTTGCTGGGATGTATTATAATCTTAAAGCAAAAATATGTAGCCTTACAATATAATAGCATACAGAAGAGATTTGACAGATGCAAGACTTTATTTGAGCCTGTATTGTCTGCCAAGTTATTAGTGTATAGGCTAAAGGGAAGAAGAAAGGGAATGCTGATAGCCAGTTAGCAAGTTGACAGGGGCATTTCCTATATATGTTTCTGGGCAGTTACTTTAGTTAGGTTTATGAAGGCTCAGGTAGTAACAATCTAAGTGAACTATAAGCCTTTCTGTTGGATGTACAACTGTCAGTTTCAGGGAGTAATGAGCTGGTATGCTTAAGCAAACATATAATTTTTTTTCTTTTTACTGAGTTTGCATATCAAAAAACATCAAATAGAGCAAAAAGACAAACTTGTTTTAGTCTAGTGTTAAACACAATCATTGACAACAATTAGAAAGAATAAAGGTCTGACTACCTAATGCACAAAACTCCTTTTTAAAATAGTTTTGTGAAGTAATTCCATTACTCTACACAATGTTCATCTACTAGAATACACATCCAGTTTTACTTGACATTCTAATAGATAATAACATTTTACCCTTTTTACCTAGCTAAAAATCCACTTTCAATAACCCCCCATAAAAACAGGTAAGAAGAATACCATAGATATGTTCTTCATAGTCAATGTTGCAGTACTGATCCTTGACTCTTCCTGCCATTCAGAAGCTTGCAACTGGTCTGATTTTCATTGTCTGCTCATCATTCCTAGCCAATTGACATCTAATAGCTGATGTTCAGACATTGGGGTATAAGAGGGGGTATCTGCTGCAGCCATCTTCTGTTCTTTCTAGCCATGAAGTCTGATGTTTTACCTAATGCTCGTTGTCCATTGGACAGTTCATTTTCACCAGTTTTCAACAATTTTCAGATAAGTACCCTGTTGGGAATTCTTTTCTCTGATTAATGTTCAATACATTTAATAACTGCAATAACTGCTTGAATTATGGGAAGTAAATCCCGCATAAGAATTTTCATTCTTTTTGTCTGTTTTATTTGGGGCCTCAGCATAATATTTCTAATTGTCAGCATTGTGCTATGTTTAGAGCTAAAACCTTTAAAAACAGGGCCAAATTCCTTGCAGCACACATGGAATCCTTGTGACAGGCCATGCTGCCTTTCTGGCCTCCTTGTCTGCTACTTGCCTAATAAATGACAAGATAAAAAAGCCTAAGGAAAAGCAATTGTCAGATGATGGTGATGCTTCCATGTCTGCAACAAAGTCAACTGACAACTCTGGTGAGATATTTTTGCAGCCTTCAGGTCTGGATATGTCCAAGCCAAAGCTCATTGAAGTGTTGATTCAGGAAGCTGCCATGGCAGCAGACCACGCAACTTTACTGTCTCCAACTTTTGCATTGTTCAGGTCTGAAATTGCTCAGCAGACCTCAACTTCCAATGTCCAAAGGTTGGTTAGCAAGAGAAAAGGTTCTTATTCCACAATTCTGCAGGAACACACAACTTCTATGAGGACTGACTCCCCACTTGTCTGATCAGGGACCGAGTCCACCTTTACTGAATGCACATCTATATCAAAACAAACAGTCACAGTGTGTGTGTGTGTGTGTGTGTGTGTGTGTGTGTGTGTGTGTGTGTGTGTGTGTGTGTGTGTGTGTGTGTGTGTGTGTGTGTGTGTGTGTGTGTGTGTGTGTGTGTCTGTGTGTGTGTGTGTGTGTGTAGTCAGAAGAGCATTAGCCCATATCCTACTGCCTTCATTCAAGTAGCATATAGAGGATGCTTTTACACTGATACATGACTTCACAACAATTTCATACAGTCCTCCCAAAATTCTCTTCTCAGCATACACTGATGATATCATTTCCTGTAAAGTACACTCTGATGCAGTTAAACATGGGCTACTGTGGTTGTGTAAGTTTTAAGTACTGTGTTCTTTAGCTTGCACAATTAGATAAGTAGGATCTCTAATCTCAAAGAAGTCATTTTGTGTGTGTGTGTTTATGTCTATGTCTCAGTGCATGTAGAGTCAGAAGATCATGAGTCCAAGTCCTGCTGCCCTCAGTCAAGTAGCATTCAGAGGATGTTTTTACACTGTTACATGACTCTATAGTAATTTCATACAACCCCCTCAGCATCCTCTTCTCAGCATACACTGATGAGGTAATCCCCTATAAATTGCACTCTGACATTGTTAAAGATAGATTTCTGCAATGGCACTAACATTAAGTATTGTGCTTTGTAGCTTGTTTAACTAGATAGGTAAGGGTTCTGATCTCACAGCGCTCAACTTCAGAGTGTGTATGTGTGTCTCTTCTTTCAACTATCACTCTGGAAACATTTTTAGAGTGAGATATGAGTCCACAGTTATGTCAGATACTCCTGCCATCATGCTCTTCTCTGCATGCACTGATGATGTCATGCACTATAAAATGCAATTTAACACTGTTAAAATCAGACAGCTGTGGTGACGCTACTCTTAACATTGTGTGGAATGCAGCTTCAATAGCCACATAGGTATGGTGTTCAATTCTGACCTCAGTCAACTGGTATGTATGCGGTTGGTGGTATATCATGGTCACTGCATGATATTTTAAATCTCTTTTCATTTGACTGCCACTCAGTAGAACCTAGATTAGATAAAAAAGATTTTGGCAAAAACATCTTGGCTGCAGGTCTTACTACTGACAGTGAGGTTCCTTCTGAATCCCAGGGTATGTTTCTTTGAAGATAGATTTTTGAGAAATTGAAGGAGGCTATGAAATTCTTAATGCTGAAATTGACAGAGAAACAATTAGGTGAACTATTCATTAAGAAGCTTATTCATTAAGAACACTCTAATAATGGGTGATTTCAACTACCCTACCATTAACTGGGAAAACTACTCATGTACCAACACTTTTGCTCAACGTTTTCTGGAAATCATCAATTCCAACGCCTTGGATCAACTTATCCACACCCCCACCAAGGGCAGCAATATCCTAGACCTGGTCATCACCAACATGGGTTACCGGTGTTCCACACCAGAAGTCAGATCCTTGTTGGACAAATCCGACCACAAGCTAATCACCCTAGACATCCACATCCCAGCCCCACCCCCCATTAGGAAAACAACCGTAAAAATTTCTCCAAAGCCAACTTCACGCTTCTTAAGACAGAAGTGGCAAACTTCACAACACCCATACAGATGGACAGTAGAGGTACCACTGTTGAATCCTACACAAATGCACATAATAAGCACTTACACGAGTGCATGGATCGTGCTATCCCTAACTGAACCAAGATGCTATCCACCAAAAAAGTAAGCCAATCTGGTGGTCTTCTGCCATAAACAAACTCTACAACAGAAGAAAGAAACTGTTGCAAAAAAGAGTAAAATCCCATGATTGGAGGAACTCCCTGGTCAGCCTCAGGAAGAAGCTGAGATCCCTCATAAAATCCTGCAAAGCTAGTTATGAAAACAAAATTTCCACTGATTCTAAAGACAACCACAAAGCATTCTATAGCTATGTCAAGAATCTCAATGGCAACACAAAGATCTGCTCTGAGTTACAGCACAATGGCACTAAATATACAGACCCAACTGATATTGGCAACATCCTGGCAGATAGGTTCAGTGCTAACTTTACCCCCCTCTCACCCCCTAAAGGGCCCATCTTTATACCAGAAGAATGCAAAGTTCCTGTAATCATGGCTGCACAGGTAAAATCCTCACTCTCCAAAGCCAAGAACACAGCATCCATGGGACCTGACAACATCCCAGGCTGCCTTCTACATGAACTACAGAATGAACTGGCACCCCACCTAAGTACCATGTTCAATCATAGCCTCACCTCAGAATTTGTGCCCATTGAATGGCGCACTGCAACAGTTATCCCACTCCACAAAGGGGGGGCCACAACAGACACCGGGAACTACCACCCCATTAGCCTGATGAGCCTCGTCTGCAAGGCCATGGAACATATCATCATGGAACTCATAAACAAAGACAATGGAGATCTCCAAACTCTGGACCCCACACAGTTTGGTTTGTAAAAGGCAGATCATGTCTCCTAAACCTGACAGACTTCTTTGAAGTAGTAAACAAAGCCATAGATGAGGGTAAGGTGGTTCACACAGCCTATCTAGATCTCACCAAGGGTTTTGACACCATCCCCCACTCTGGAATTATAGATAAACTCACTAAACTAGGTATAAATCCCTATGTCACAAGATGGGTTTCCAACTGGCTTACTGACAGAACCCACAATGTGAAAGTAGCAGACTCCAAATCAGACTTCAGACCAGTGACAAGTGGAGTACCACAGGGTTCAGTCCTGGGTCCTCTCCTGTTTGGTATCTACTTCTCTGAAGTACAGGCTAACACAGAAAGTCTTTGGCTAACTAAATTCTCAGATGACTGCAAACTAGGAGCCATAATCGAAACTCCTAATGATGTGGACATTCTACAAAAGGGCCTCGCTGAGACAGATGCTTGGTGTCAAAGTCTCAAGCTCAATGCCAAAAAGTGCATTGTCATCCCCTTTGGTAAAAACTATGTACCCATGAACAACCACATAGGCGGTAGTCTACTTAACACCAAAAGTGTGATAAGAGACCTTGGGACACAGGTGGACAGTAGTCTCTCCTTTGATAATCACATTGCCACAGTGGTCAGGAAATCCTTGTACATGGCAAACCTCATCACAAAAGGTTTCTCATCCAGAAAAAAGAGGTCATTGTTCCCCTCTACTCATCACTCATTAGACCCATTATAGAGTACAACGCATCTTTTGGTATGTACCTCACAAGACATCTACAACAACTGGAAAGGCCGCAAAAATACCTCACAAAGTGGATTACTGGCCTCAAACAGATGCCTTACGCAGACCATCTCAAAAAACTCCAGCTTTACTCCGTTGCATATCGCCTACTCAGAGATGATCTCTGCCTAACATACAAAGCTATGTCAAACCCAGAGATGTTGGACATGCTCCACTTAAAGAAATCTCAATTCCTCTGAGCTACATGCTCTAGGGACCTAAACCTTGTCACCACAATAAACAGAACATGTTGGAGGGATAGATTCCTGTCCCAGAGACTTCCCATACTCTGGAACAGACTACCTATCTATGTCAAACGGAGCTCCTCATTAGCACTCTTCAAGAATAATCTTGATGATTGGATGGGTAATAGGAAATTTAACCCGGGCATCACTTCTGTGGTTCTGCTTGACAGGGGCACAGGAAAATAATTTTCTTGGGTGGCGAAAGCCAGGGTACCTTTTTGGTTAGGCTTGTATAGGCCCTAGGGCCAATAGCTTAGTACCTACCTATGAACCTATGAACCTATGTCTGCTGTTGTTCCACCAATTTCAATTCTGATATTTAAATAAAATATGGCATATGGTTGATAGTAATGGAAGACCCAGCCTCCAGCATGACATAGGATGACTTCTATTTTCAATTTCTCTAAATGTTTTGGGTTTCTAATGCCATGGTAGGAATGGGCCCCATTGCAGAGTACCCAGGTTGCCTGCTTTCATAGGGCATATGAAATTGTTTGTACTAGTAGCATACTGAATCAGGTTCGACATTTTTATTAACCCAGTTGCTTCTACTACTATTGGAGCTGCCTGGATGTCTTTATCCCATATTGCTCTAGCTTTTGCTTGTGCATTATGGCATGTTATGATTTGCATGTGTTTGTGTGTGTGTGTGTGTGTGTGTGTGTGTGTGTGTGTGTGTGTGTGTGTGTTTGTCTTTGTGTGTCTCAGTATGCAGGACACTGTAATCACTAGGCACAGTTATTTTAATGCTGAATGTTACTTTTTTGTTTGTTTGTTTGTTTACTTCTACTTTCTTAACTGTTGGCATTGGATAATGATGTGTGATCATAGCATCTTCACTTTCAGGAATTCTGAAAGTGGCTTATATGTCTATGCTTCTGCATGTTACAGTTCTTGCAAAATCCTGATGCAACAGTTTTGACTCGATATTGTGCCTCTCAGTATACAGACCCTCAACCATGAGTATATCACACCCAGCAACAAGATGTACAAGTGTTCTGGTTCTTTACTACAGAGCATGGATTTGTCTGTATCTCCCACTTTTTCTATAGAGTTTGTAAATCAACATGCATGCAGTCGTCTCTCTTGAGCTGCCATTGTTAATCTTTCATCTATTGGGTTAAATTCACCTCTCTTTAGTTATTCATGGGTTAAAACTTGGTCAAAATATAGTTGTTCCAGGAGTTCCTAGAGCTTGCCACTATTACTGTGAAATTTTCACTTTGCTTTCGTATAGGTTCATAGGTTCTTGTGGGTCATTTTAAGCCTAGTCAGTTTCCCTTTTTGTGCTCAAATTAACCTTTCCCATTTGGTTAAGATTGGCCTTACCCATCCCATGGTCAATAATTATATATTACCCCTAATGAGAATAACTAGGATCATACCATACATAATTTGAGGGGGGCCATGCCTGGTATAAAGCTTTTAGGAGCTGCCTCTGTACAAGGGGCAGTCCTGGTGTAAATGTTATGTTTCTTGTCCATAAATCCAAGACAAGCCTGAATATGTACTGGGATGAACTTTATTTTATGTGGAAAGGGAGTGTATTCCAGAGCAGTGGTATCCTCTGTGAGATATACCTGTCCCCCAAACCATTGTGTTGATGCTGCAGAAGAGGTTTAGATTCCTAGATCAAGTATTTAAGATGTCATTTGGCTTGCTGATGTACAGTAAATCTGTCACTATTCGGTCAGAGGATGCCTTGTATGCTAGACACAGGCCATCTCTTAGCAGTCTGTAGGATACCAAGTATAATGACAAGGATTTGAGATGGTCCAGGTATGACATGTTGTTTAGGCCTTGTATCCTTTTAGCAAGGTATCCCTGTGGGCATTGCAGTTGTTGCATATGTCTGGTAAGATACATGCCATAGGGGGCATTGTATTACTGACTGGCTTACTGAGGCCTGCGTAAAGGAGGGCAATGGCATCCCTAGATCTAGACATCATCCTTTTACTTATAAGCTGTGCAATAGAGAAGAATGTTTTTACAACAATGGACACATTCTGGTCAAAAGTTAGGTCACTGTCCACATAAGTTCCCAAATTCAGAACAACTGGGTCAGCTCTTAGGGGGTATTGCTAACGTAGTAGTCTCCTGGGATAGATGTCTCCCAAAGGATACACTAATGCATTTTTTGGCATTTAGTTTCAGTCCGTGATTTTGTCACCAGTTATTTCTCTGGAGCAAATCTTTCTGCAGATTGGCTAAGTCATCTGGAGATTCAAAGACTTCTCCTAGCTTGTAATCATCTTAGTCAGCCAGAGCCCTTTGGTATTGGCTTTTACTTCAGAAAAGTAAATGTCAAACAGGAGAGGTCCCAACACCAGACCCTGGGGGACTCCATTGGTGACTGGTCTCTCTGTGGAGATAACTTCCCTTTTTTTTATTTCCTGCATTCTATCAGTAAGCTAGTTGGGAATCCATTGGGTGACATAGGTGTTTATTCCCAAAGTGAGGAATTGTGTCGAATGCTTTGGCCAAGTCGAAGCATGTGATGTGTACCATTTTGACATCGTCCATTGCTTTGGTGACATTTTCAAAGAAATTCACCAGGTTGAATAAATATGGCATGTCCTTGACAAAACCAGTCTGAGACAACTCCAGCATTTGAGGGTTCTCCTACATCATGATTAATTAGTTCCCTGATAAGTTTTTCTGTGGCTTTGTATATACTACTGGTCAGTCTTATGGTTCTGTAACTGCCTGGGTCTGTGGAAGGCCCTCCCTTATACACAAGAATGATTGCAGCAGTTCTCCATTACCTTGGTACAAAATCTGTATGAGTCTGAAATTGAACATTGTTGTTAGGGGTGTGGCTAAGTCATGCTTCATTCTATTTACAATGTATACATGGATATTTTCAGGACCAATCAATGCAATATTTTTAGCTTTTGATAGCACTTTTAGGACTTGGTCTTGTGTGATTGCTGGGGGCAAGCCAGTTTCATATATATCTTAAGGGACAGATGGGTGGAGAGAGACTGGTAAAGTTAGAGGTAGATTTATTGGCCAGTTGGTTTAAAATCTGTACTTTTTTAGTGTAGGTAACTTCATTCACAATCAGCTCAATGCATAGCTGCTTTGTGCTTTTGAGATTATGAACATAACTAAAAATGCCTTGTGATTGTCTTTGGCTTGGGTAATTATTTTAACCTCAAACTTGGCTTTGGTGGAATTTGTTAAGTTCCTGAGTTATTTGCTTATTTCAGTAACAAGGGCTCTAGCATTCTTAGATTTAATCTTCTTATTTTTAGTCAAAATTATTTTCCTTTTATTATAAAGGTTGTTGATATTATGGTTCTGCCACGTGGGTTTATATCTGCAGTTTGCCCTGCATTTGTTCCTATAGGGTACAGCTGCAACTATGCAGCTGTTTACATACTGGTATAGTGTGGTGCTACACATTTCTGTGTATTCAGTGGAGTTAACTGGGTCTGCTGGGCATCTGAAGCTTGCCAATGTAGTACCTAGGTGTATATAGCTTGTCTTAAAGAAATTTCTAAAGACACCTTGGGTGGATAGATAATTTGGTTTCAGTTTTATTTTGAAGGAGGCTTCTTTATGTTCAGACCTAAAGAATGATGAAGATACTTAAGGGACAGTGCAAGATGTTCCCAGATTAGTAATGACAAGATCCAAGATGTTATTTTCCCTAGTGGATAATCTGACTAATTGTTTCACGGTATTTGTATTGACAAATTCCAGGAATCTCTGTGCTTTTTCACTAGTGATGCTGTAGGTTTTCCACTCTATAGCTGGATAGTTTACATCACCTAGGAAAATGGTATTGGGTCTAAAACTGAGTGATTCTAGATCATATAGATAGGTGTTGCTGCATTCTTGGGTCATGGCCAGAGTTTTACAGCTAGCTAATATGTAGTATAGGACCTTTCTGATGGCTATTTGGGCATGTAGAAGCTTTTGTGCATCATGCTGCTTTATAAGCCTTAAAGTGAGTGCCGTCTGGATGTAGAATGAGACACTTCCACCCTTTTTTTCCCTCCTGTGCAGTAGCTGGCCTAAACAAGTGGTAGACATTACAGCCCTGGATGGCCAAAGTGCTCTCCTCTATTTTAAACTGTGTCTCAGTCACTATACAGAAGTCAATGTCTTGCAGCATGAGAAGGGCTTGTAGGAAATGGAGATTCTTGTTTAGGCTGCTGGCACTGATCAATCGCACCTTCAATTCTTCTATTCTGGTCCTGTTTATTACAGCCTTTCTTTTGTTTTTTAGCACATTCTGTTGTCTGATTTTTATCTGCTTCTGGTTTGATTTCCATTCCAGCTACTTTCTAAAATGCTTCTGCTAACCTGAGCTCACATGTCATCTTGTTTTCTTCATGGTTGATGATGTCAACAAAAGGCATGCAGTCCTAAGAATACAAATTTACATGTATAGGCAATTTTGAGGAAGACAACTCCAACTCCTCCTTCAGGTGATGTTACATATAATCTTGCCCTGTACATCTATCTGTCTTTTTATTTAAATGATTTGATAATCCTGAAATATTTTTCTTGTTTTCTTGTCCAACTGATCCAATGCTTTTGGAAGCCAATCAGTTAAACCAAAGATGTATGCTAGAACAGTAAGAGCAAGGAAATTATAATTTAGCCTTTTTTCCTAGATGTCAGTGCCATTTTCAATATTACCTTTAGTCTTCTAAAGTGTTCTTTACTAAGCTTTGCTCTCATTTGTTCATGTTTTATTGCTGACTGTTCCCCTATTGCCAAGTATTTATATCTACCATCCTGTTGAAATTATTTTATATCACTATATGGTGCTTATGCATTCAGTCCAGTTTTATTGATTTGGTTCCCTCATGGTTAGACATGAAACAGAAAAGTAAGCAGCAAAGACATAAGAGTATAAACCTGCATTAACTAGATAAAAATTACGTTTATCCCATTTTGATAAGATTATTAGTGAGGATATCTTTAATAATCCTGCAGTAATTAATCTGAGTTTTGCATCCATCTAGAAAATATATGAGAAGAATATATTTCTTACAAAGCTGCGGTCCATGCTATGACCATTTCAATCCTACCTATGTATCAAAGAAAGTGATTAAAAACTGGAGATAACCATGCTTGCAGGGATATGTTTTAGACACTGTCTAACAGATTGGGGAAGCTAATGTGTAAAAATGAAATGAAAAATTAATATAATTCTCCTTGTAACTGTTTCAGACAATTCAAAAAACAAAATGCTATATTTGATGAATCTCATAAACTTTCTAAAAAGTATCATCAACAGTTAGAAGTTCCCAGAAAGTACTATTTGGTCCCTTCGGTGTATATAAGCCAGGGCAGTTGCATGGTTTGCTGAACTTCCTAATTTCCTTTCTTGCTATCAGGATTCGAGTTTTATAACAAGTGCCTGAATTTATTAATGCATTAGTATTCAAGTTGCCAGCTTGATCGTGATTTGATTTGATTAATTAATTGATTGACTGATTATTTGATTGAATGAATCATAGGATCATAGGATCATATGAAGTTACTAGGTTGACCCTAAGGCCCTTATAAGCCTAGCCAAGAGCTTAGCTCATGTTTAGACAAGTCAGCACCCGATGTCCCTGTCCAGCATGGAAACAAAGAAAAGCACTACTGTTGTGAGTCCACAAGACACAATTTATTCCAAGCATAAAACTCAAATAAAATTAAGCGCTTTCGTCAATGCCAGTTGACTTCATCAGAATAACCCAATGAACATGAAAATTATGTTTAAATAGTACAGGCTTAACAATGATTGGCTGCTTCACCCCCCAATTATAAAACATGTTTTAAAAAATTCATTACAAAATATTCAAAGCTAGTACAAGGAAATGACTTATTTAAAAAAACAAGTTCTCATGTTTGTATTAAACAGTTTTCCACAAGGAAAATATTGTATTAGTGTATACTAATAGTACAACAACAAATATTCAGGTGTATTTATATATTTATATGCATATTCTCATTTAAACCAGTGAAAGACATTTAAACATGTCCTGCCTTTTCTTTCAATATAGGTAAAATAGTCAAATAATCATTCAACCCCGGGGGAAAGTTTGCGGCTAGTCTTAGTTGCCATAAAAGTTCTTTCTTGTTTAAGGCATTTTGCCAATCTCCACCCCTAACATCAATGTTCACTAGGTCTAATATAGCAAATTTGAAACCACTGTGATCCACATATTGGGTACTATGCTTTTACAAGGCATCGGTTTCCTTTTTATTCTTTATATCATACAGATGTTTATATATTCTAGTTTTAAATAACCTTTCAGTCTTTCCAATGTAAAAGGATGTACAAGTGTTATACCTAGCAATATATACCAGTTTACTTGAATAACGTTACCTCTTCTTAAATAGACTATACTCTTGTTTTTGTTGTCTAAAGAAATAAAGTTGTCTTGCAGAATGTAAGAATAATAAGCACACCTACCACAGGGTCTACTACCATTTACATTAACCTGTTCACCTTGATTTTTATTTTTATTTTTGTTTTCCAAGATGGTTTTTAGGTTAGGGCTAATCTTGGTTGAAAATACAGGCTTCTCACCTAAAACTTGGAAAATGTCATTATTAGTTTTAAAAATGCTCCAGTTTTTATAAAGAGTTTCCTTGACCTGCTGGTGTAAAGGACTATACTGAACAATGCATGCTTGTTGGAAATCAACTTTGCTCACAGTCTCAGTGGTACTTCCTATGTTTTTCATTCTATTCAAACCTCTACCTAATAATGGAATATATTTTGTAACCCAGTCACTTAATACTCCACTAAGTATTACATCAATAAAGTCGGCAGGGTAACCTGTCTCAAGAAACATGTATTTTAGGCAAATAAATTCCTGAATGACATCCTGTTTTAAAGCTGTCATTCTGGCAACCCCGATTGCTTGTCCCTTGATAATACTTTTCTTTTGTGACATTGGGTGATGACTATCAAAATGTAAATAACTATTACAAAAAGTTTTTTTACGCTAGATTTTAGATATAAACTTTTTCATGGTCCTGTCCAGCAGGGACACAGGTGGAATCCCAGGGGTGTATTTTCTGTTCCCCATCCAATTATCCAGGTTGTGCTTAGAAAGATTAATGAGGTACTCTGATTTATGTAGAAGGGGGAGTCTATTCCACAGATGGAGAAGTCTCTGAGACACAAATCTGTCCTGCCAACAAGTCCTATTGATGTCACAGACCAAGTTGAGGTCATGTATGCAGATTACTCGAATGGAGCTTGACTTGTAGATATGCAGCAGTCCCATTAAGGCGGGGTCTGAGATTGATTTGTATGCCAGACAGAGGTCACCTCTGCAGAGTCTGTCTGAAAATAAGTAGAGAGACAGGGCATTTAGCCTATCTGTGTAGGGTAATTGTTTGAGGTCCTGGATTCTCCTGGTGAGGAACCTCTGTGGTCTCTCCAGCTGCTGCATGTGCTTTGTGAGGTACATGCCGAAGGGGGTGTTGTACTCAATAATCAGCCTTATAAGGGAAGAATACAGGGATGTTATGACTTCCTTGCCCCTGGATGAGATACCCTAACTTATGAGGTAGGCCATGTAGAAAGCTTTCCATGCAACAGAAGCAACATGGTGGTCAGGTTGCTATCCTGGGTGCTCAAATCCCTCACAACTGATTGCATGCTTAGGACATTCTTATTAATGTGATAATATGTGGGGACGTCACTCTCCCCAAAAAGGGATGATGATGCATTTTTTGGCATTCAGCTTGAGGCCACGTTTCTGGCACCAGAGATTTGTTTGGGTGAGATCCTCTTGGAGGACATCCACATCACTTGGAGAATTGATGATCATGCCCAGCTTGCAGTCATCTACAAACCTGGTCAGTCATAGCTCACCAGTTTTGGCATGCACCTCAGAGAAGTATATCCTGAATGACAGAGGCCCCAAGACCGATTCCTTGGGTACGCCACTCATTATGGGTCTATTGCTAAAGGTGGCTTCCCATATTTTGATTAGGTGGGTTCCATTAGTGAGCCAGTTTGCTACCCATCCAGTAACATATGGATTGATGCCTAGATGAGATAGTTTATTTATTATGTCTGAGTGGGGAATAGTGCTGAAGGCTTTTGCCAGGTCAAGGGTGGAGGTGTGCACCATCTTCCACTCATCCATGGCTTTGATGACTGTCTCAAAGAAGTCAACCAGATTTAAAATACACAACCTCCCCTTGACAAAGCCAAGCTGTGTGGGGTCAAGTGTTTGGAAGTTGCCAATGTCCCTGTTAATGAGGTCCATGATAATCCATTCCATGGTCTTGCAGATCAGGCTAGTTTGGCTGATGGGTCTATAATTTCCCAGATTAGCAGATGCTCCATCTTTGTGTAAAGGGACGACAGTGGCTGTCTTCCACTTGACTGGGATAAAGCCGGTACTCAGGCTTTGGTTGAATAAGGTGCCTAATGGTGCTGGATGTTCATGCCTGAGTTTATGTAGGATGCAGCCTGGGATATTATCAGGTCTTATGAAAGCTGTATTTTTTGCCTTTGAGAGGGCAGTGATGACCTGTTCCCTAGAGATAAGGGGGGGGGGGCAGTTACTGGGGATGTCCTGATTTATTGATTGGGGACAGAGGGGTGAAGTTTTCACTGAATCTGTCAGCCAGTAGGTTGACCATATCTACAGCATTTGTGATATATGGTGTCCTTGACCAACAGTTCTGAAAAGATCTGGGTGCTTCCTTTGAGATTGTGGACATATGTGAAGAAGGCCTTATGACTGTCTCTAGTAGATGTGGCCCATTTGGACTCGAAGTTGGATTTAAAGGATTTCACTAGTGCTCTTATTTGTTTGTTCAGGCTAAGGAGAGATTGCTTCTAATTGGACACCTGCTCCTTCTTGGTCCTGGAAAATCAGAGACTGACTACAGAATAGTGGCAAACCACTGAATTAAAGGCTGCCTTTACGAAGCAGAATTGTGACTATCTCACAGAAACATGTCTCTTGGTGTAGAGTATAAGATGTTTAAGTTTCGGCCACCTAACTTGGACTGAAGCACTAAAGACAGGGGCGTGTCCATATTTATTAAGGATATACACACGTCCAGGCTAGCTGCACAGCATAATGCATCTGAGATTATCCAAGTGCAACTAACTCTGGGCAAGACCGCAATGCAAATTCAAACTTGTTACAGATCCCCCACCATGCCCCATGATTCTCACTTCTCATTTCTTGATACACCTAACACCCTAACAATGGGCGATTTCAACTACCCCACCATTAACTGGGAAAACTACTCATGTACCAACGCTTGTGCTCAATGTTTTCTGGAATTCATAAATTCCAATGCCTTGGATCAACTTATCCAGACCCCCACCAGGAGCAGCAATATCCTAGACCTGGTCATTACCAACATGGGCAACTGGTGTTCCACACCAGAGGTCAATTCCTCATTGGTTAGATCCGACCACAAGCAAATCACCCTAGACATCCACATCCCAGCCCCACCCCCCCATTAGGGAAACAACCGTAAAAAATGTCTCCAAAGCCAACTTCATGCTTCTTAAGACAGAAGTGGCAAACTTCATGACACCCATGCTGATGGACAACAGAGATATGACTGCCAAATCCTTTACAATTACACTTTATAAGCACTTAGATGAGTGCATGGATCATGCAATCCCTAAAAGAACCAAGATGCTATCCTCCAAAAAAAGGAAGCCAATCTGGTGGTCCCCTGCTATAAATAAACTTTACAACAGAAGAAAGAAACTGTTGCAAAAAAGAGTAAAATCCCATGATTGGAGGAACTCCATGGTCAGCCTCAGTAAGAAGCTGAGATCCCTCATAAAATCCTCCAAAGCTAGTTACGAAAACAAAATTGCCACTGATTCTAAAGACAACCACAAAGCATTCTATAGCTATGTCAAGAATCTCAATGGCAACACTCAGATCTGCTCTGAGTTACAGAACAATGGCACTAAATATACAGAACCAACTGATATTGCCAGCATCCTGACAGTTAAGTTCAGTGCTAACTTTACCCCTCTCTCATCCCCTAAAGGGCCCATCTCTATACCGGAAGAATGCAAAGTACCTGTAATCACGGCTGCACAGGTGAAAAACACACTCCCCAAAGCCAAGAACACAGCATCCATGGGACCTGAAAACATCCCAGGCTGCGTTCTACATGACGTACAGAATGAACTAAGTACCTTGTTCAATCATAGCCTCACCTCAGGCTTTGTGCTCACTGAATGGTGCACAGCAGCACTTATCCCACTTCTCAAAGGGGGAGCCACCACAAAACCTGGGAACTACCGCCCCATTAGCCTGACGAGCCTGGTCTTCAAAGCTATGGAGCGTATCATCATGGAACTTATACACAATGACATTGGTAATCTCCAAACTCTGGACCCTACCAAGTTCGGGATTGTAAAAGGCAGATCATGTCTCCTAAACCTAATAGACTTCTTTGAAGCAGTAACCAAAGCTGTAGATGAGGGTAAGGCGGTACACACAACATATCTAGATCTTGCCAAGGCTTTCAACAGCATTCCCCCAATCTGGAATTATAGACAAACTCACTAAACTAGGTATAAATCCCTATGTTTCAAGATGGGTTGCCAGCTGGCTCACTGACCAAACCCACACTGTGAATGTAGCAAACTCTAAATCCAACTTCAGACCAGTGACAAGTGGAGTATCACAGGGTTCAGTCCTAGGTCCTCTCCTGTTTGGTATCTACTTCTCTGAAGTACAGGCTAACACAGAAGGTCTTTGGCTAACAAAGTTCGCAGATGACTGCAAACTAGGAGCCATAATCAAATCTCCTAACGATGTGGACATCCTACAAAAGGGCCTCACTGAGACAGATGCCTGGTGTCAAAGCCATGTCCTCAAGCTCAATGCCAAAAAGTGCATTGTCATCCCTTTTGGTAAAAACTCTGTACCCATGAACTACCACATAGGCGGTAGTCTACTTAACACCAAAAGTGTGATAAGAGACCTTGGGACACAGGTGGACAGTAGTTTCTCCTTTGATAATCATATCGCCACAGTAGTCAGGAAATCCTTCTACATGGCACACCTCATCACAAAAGGTTTCTCATCCAGGAAAAAAGAGGTAATTGTTCCTCTCTACTCATCACTCATTAGACCCATTATAGAGTACAACGCCCCTTTTGGTATGTACCTCACAAGACATCTACAACAACTGTAAAGGCCACAGAAATACCTCACAAAGAGGATTACCAGCCTCAAACAGATGCCGTACACAGACCGTCTCAAAAAACTCCAGCTTTACTCTGTCGCATATCGCCTACTCAGAGGCGATCTCTGCCTAACATACAAAGTTATGTCAAACCCAGAGCTATTGGGCATGCACCACATAAAGAAATCCCAATATTTCCAAGCTACATGCTCTAGGGACCTAAACCTTGTCACCACAATAAACAGAACATGCTGGAGGGATATATTCCTATCTCAGAGACTTCCCATACTCTGGAACAAACTACCTTTCTATATCAAACAGAGCTCCTCATTAGCACTCTTGAAGAAAAATCTTAATGACTGGATGGGAGATAGGAAATTCACCCCGGGGATCACTTCTGTGGCTCTGCTTGACAGGGGCACAGGAAAATAATTTTCTTGGGTGGCAAAAGCCAGGGTACCATTTGGCTAGGCTTATATAGGCCCTAGGGCCAATACCTAGTACCTACCTATTAACCTATGAACCTAAGTTGACAATTTTTGTAAGTAACTGATTTTTTGATTAAACTGCTATACACTACTGCTTGGTGTGTTGTCTCTTTCTTCCATCTGTATCACAGTTTATCACTTAATCTCAGTATCAAAATGAGAACCCAATACGGTCACATTCCTGTTCCAGGTTGAAATTGTCTTGGTGCTTTAGCTTTCCTCCTATAAATTTTACTCCTGCAAATTTATAAAGATGAAATGTCATTCTTATATTTTCTGAAAAGGTACCATTTGTAATTGTGCTTACAGGTGTTTGTCTGTTGAGCTATACAGTTTTTTAAGTCATCCATGAAAATTAGATGATATATCATTATACAAGGTTGTTTTTTGGAAATTGAATTGTAACCATTCTCCAGTCTGTTAAGTAAACAGCTTAATGCATTAAGAGCAATTCAATACAATGGTGGAGGCAATGAATCACCTTGGAATAACCCCTTTATAGTTCTATCCTTTGGATAATAATAATTTGCCCTTTATCATGACTCAGTTGTAAAGTAGTTTGCCACTATTCCATAGTCTAAGTTATGTAACTGATAAATGTATGATATATGTTATAAATCTGTAAGCACATTGTTATCCTTGAATGTTGAATGCTGGCAGGTGCCTTTTTGGAATTCATCCATGCCACACTTCTGTTGCACACTGTTATGTAGCTCTTTATTATGGCTTTATCAATAGATTATCCTTTCTTTCATATGATTTTCTTTTATTACCATTTTTTCTATTGTCGTAATTGTTTTTTTTATGAAGCAGCTATGACTCTATATGCATTAATTCCTGTATATAATGTATATGGCTTGCGGATTTGTTTGTTCTTAGAGAGGAATATGTTCTTTTTGTTCTGCTGTTAACCATGTTGGTGTCTGTGGTATGCATTTAAATAATGTTTATTCAGATTTAAATGCTTATTGTTTAGCCAGATATTAGGTACTGCATCCAGACTCCATATTCTCCAGTAAAGAGTATTTCTTCATTCCATTGCATATCCACTATATTGTAGCCTCTCACTGCTGTTTTTAACTCTTCCGTCTATTTGGCATCTTTCTTATGTTCAAATTGGTCTTCATAAATACTTCAAAATGTTCTGATTGTTTTATAATTTTTAGGTGATACTTCTACCACTTTTGCTTTGTTTCATATTTCTCTATAAAACTGTTTAGGGTGATCAATGAACTGACTGTTTTGTGATTTCCTTTGTATTTGTCTGTACATCTTCTAAGTTTTTGTTTGTGATGATATTTTTACTTTGCTACTGAGATAGTGCATGATATCTCCTAATCTGTTTTGATGCTGTGTATTGCATTTACTACATCTATTTTTGTAAGAGATTTAATCGTATTCTCTTTTCTTTATTCTTCTAATAGTGACACTTCACTGTCTTAGCTGATTTATAGTTGTCTCTGTTCTTTGCTTTCATTGTGGCATTCTACTTACCCCCTTCCTTTCCTTTGTTATTCTGCAGTTTTAACAATTTATCTGTTATTATATAGTCTATTTATTTCTGCTAGATCACATCAATCTCTCTTAATATTCCCAGTTACAGGGTACATCTGTTTAACCAGTTTTCTAAAATTGTAGGTCTTATTCCCTGTCTGTAATCTCTTTCACCTATTGTAATATATTTGTTCATTTCTATTAAATTTAGCGGGTCTTCCCTCAGATAATTTTTTCTATACTGAGAGTGTCCTCATTGCTTTCTATTTTCTGTCTTTTCCATTACTGTCTAATTCTAGCTGGAATTTCATGCAAATCTCATAGGAGTCCCAGGAATCATAGGAAGTTCAAGGCTACTGAGTCATGTGACTATTACACTTTGCCAGCTTCTACCCTAGACTGCACCTCTCGTCTTGAGGAGGAATAGACCAGTCAGGTCTAGGGCGCATTTATGAATAATCTTCCAATTATCCATGTCCCATATGAAGGAAGATAGTGTACTATCTGCAGGGGAAGTCTATTCCAGATTTGAAGGAAATAGTGAGTAATGAATCTGTCTCTTACTCTTTTTTTATTGATCTGTTGAAATGGGTTTAGATCCCTTGTTTTGGAATTTGTGGGACAGTTTGACTTGTAAAGGCACAGGAGATTTTGGACTACTGGTTCCCTGATTGCTTGGAACACAAGGCATAGGTCTTCTCTAAGGATCCCATAAGAGACAGGAGAGGGACATTCCTTGTAGTCCTTTAGGGTAGCTTAGGGATTCTAAGCTTGTGATCCTCTTTGCAGGGAACTTTTGTGGTCTTTCCAACTGGTTGATGTTTCTGGTGAGGCACACCCCAAAGGTGGCATTGTAGTCTATAATTTTTCTGATCAGGGCTAAATACAAATGAACAATAACCTATTTAAATCTGGATGATAGTTCCCTGATGATCAGCTGCACCAAGTAGAAGGATTTCCTGAAAACTGTTACCCCATGCCCATAAAAAAGAGGGCATTATCAACTAAGGTTAGCAGGACTTTAAATGCATTCTCACATTGAATATGGGTGGTATATGCTGGGAGAATGGTTTGTCTGCTAAACGTGACAATGTTGTATTTTTTAGTATTTAATTTAAGCTAGTTTTCAGTACACCAAGCATTTATTAGTGAAAGTTGCTGTTGGATGGAATTTGACAAAGATTCCCCATTTTGCAGTCATGTGCAAATTTTTTAGCCAATGGTCTTGGTTTTTACTTTGTAGCTGAGAGAAGTAAATACTTAACAAAAGCTTTGCCAGCAGTGTACCCTTCAGGATGGGACTCACCACCTTCATGTTCATGGATGCTGCCCTTGCCACCTGCACTGTTTGGATTCAGTCTTTTAGCTAATTTGTTATCCCTCTTATTTGTAATGCATTTTGTTCATTATGTTAACATGGGGGATAGTGCCAGATGACTTGGCCAAATCAAGGTAAGCTGTGTGTACAGTTTGACCAATGTCAGCAATTTGTGCTACCATTTTGTAGAAGTTTACAAGGTTCATTAGACAGGATCTACATTTTTACAAAATTAAATTTCTGCCAATCAAGCCCGATGATGTTTTTAATATCAGTGTTTATCACAACTATTGTTATGTTTTGCTAATGGACCTTTACTTTCCAGGAGCAGTAATAGGGCTACCTTTATGAAATATCATCAAAAATGCTGTATGCTATACTTCCAAGACTGAACCTGTAGCCAAGTTGAAGTTATGCAGGTTTTGGAGAGGTTTCACCAAGGTATGTTTAGAGCTGTTTAACAAGCAGCCTGATATATTTTCTGTCCCCAAGGAGGAAGTGTTCTTGGTCAAGGATAGCACTTTTTAGTGATCATAGAGGGAATTTGAGTGATATGGGGATCACAGAATTTTGGATAGTCAACTCAGGAGGGAAATCTGCACTAAATCTGTTTGCTACCATACCGGCAATGTCCATAGGTATGAGTAGATTTTGTCATTTAGTATGAGTTTTGTACATTGTTAGTGTTGTTTCTAAGTTTTCTGACATAAATGGAGAAGGATTTGTAATTGTCCTTGACTTGAAATGCTAAATTGAGTTAATGGGCTGTCTTAGTAGATCTAATAGTCTTTTTTTTTAATTCCTGCTCAAATTCCTAATATTTCCCTTGACTTCAGGTCTTTATAGCTTTTGTATCTCATGATTTTTTTTGTTTCATTGTAGATTTAATTTATGTTGGTGGACTGCCAGGGTGGTTTGCTTTTAAATGTTTCATTGTTTTTGGATTTGTATGAGACTGTCAGTTCTGTGTATTTATTTGTGCAAATATAAAACTCATTTGTGAATTTGTCTGCTGAGGTGATGTCTGGGCTGATGTTGTTATAAGTGAATTTTGATACATCATCATAGATTTTGAAGAGATATATGCACTTGAAGTCTTGTTGGTTTTAGGGGGGTTAGCTCATTTGAGGGAAAAGATTACTAGTTATAGTCTGGCTTGCAGTGGATTTTAGTAGCGTAAAAGCATCAGTTTGTAGCTGTAATTAAAAGTAAAGTAAGTAAGTAAAATAAAAAAAACTCTGGAGATTAAAGGGCTCTCATCCATCTACAATAAGCAGATGGGGTTTCATCGGATCAGTAAAACTGCTTTAGAATCCAGAGTTTTTTTGCTTTACTTATTTCCATCAGTTTTAATAACAGGTATAAACTGATGTTTTTTTTTGCCTCAAGGCCAAATGATACCATTTCCTTTATATCAGCATAGTCACCTGACCAGACTCTTATCTCGTTTAAGTTTTTGTAGTGAACCTCCCTTCTAGCTATGGTACTTTTACCTTATTTTCCTGAATAGATTCACCACTTTCTGTAAGTTTGCTCTAGCTTTTCATATCAAGATTAAGTCTCTTTTCAAAAAAGATTCACACGTATGTGTTTACTCTCCTGAGCCTGTGTAAGTTTTACAACCTGCAACATCTGTAGTGTTTCGGTATGTATGAATATTAGCAGTCTTTGTATGGTATCTAATTCTCCCTAGTGCTATAATAACAATCTTTGAATTAATGTATACTTGCCTGAGTTATAGGCAGATTACATCTTTTGTCATTATATGGACCATACTGGAATGGGTGTCAGTCATATTTAACCCTGTTAACTCCACTGTTGTAGAATGCTGTAAGTTATCTTAGACCCAACATATGCAGAGCTCTTGCATGGCTCTTGGGCCTTCTAATTATTATTGGCATATTAGTAGATATATTAATTCTTTCATGGAAAAGGTGGCACATTACCTGATATAAAGGAGACAAAGTAGGTGTGTACAGCACTGGTATAGCTAGACAGTTTATAGCATTGCCCTGACTGGCTACAATTATGATAACAACTACATAATACTTAAGGGTTATAGCATGACTGGTTGCCATGCATTCGTTAGTACCTGTTGCCCATTTTTAATATGGCAAATGACATCTACTTACTACATCACAGATAAGGTGATGCACAAATGGATGTACGTAGTCAGTGACAGTAGTTACATAAAGTGTTTGTATCAATTAGGCATTAGCCAGATAGGATGGGAATATAGCACATAAGCTGTAATCTATTAGCTACCAATAGGAGTAGATACTAGAACAGGGATGAAAGATGACAGCTGTACTACTTTAGCTTGGACGGACAGCCTATAGCATACATTTATCATCCTAGCTTGAGCGAAATGACAATGAGCTATATATATTAAAGCATATATAAATAATGCATGTCATGTAAATTGGAATTAGATCTGATGAAGCTCTGTTAAGGAAAAAAGCAATCATCTATTTAATATTTATCATTTAATTTTTGATATATCAACATACATTCACACACATGCACACGCACAGTGACAAACATATACATATATATGTATATGAAGGCACATAACAGTAGTTTTGACTGCCCATTTATATTCCCAGCTCAGCACCATCACTCTGTCATAGGCACTGTGCTATAATTTGTATTTCATGCACTGGAGGAGACAACTAAAGTATTATCTAAAAACTGATGAAAAGTAGTACTGTGATTTAAATATATGGGATCGCATTGTGTTCTTATTAGTACAAATCAAACAAGAGGTTTAACTTCTTATTTCTTTGTATTTGTGCTTATTTTATTATAGATTTCATGTTAGGTATTATCGAGACATGCTTGGTGTCGTTTTTGCTACTCATGAGATAAATCAAAATAAGAAACTGTTAACCAACATCACACTGGGATTTAACATATATGATTCTTGCTATTCAGAAAGCAGGGCAACTTGGGGTACTCTGGCCCTTTTATCAGGGACAAAAGTGCCAGTCCCTGGTTACATCTGCAAATCACATCCTGTTGTGGTAGGAGTCATCGGTGAACTCATGTCATCGTTGTCAGTTTCTGTGGCTAGAATTCTGGGCATCTACCACTTCCCACAGGTGAGAGCAAGAAATATGTGAAGTAATACTCTTTTCTTATTTTGCACTTGTTAAAAATTCATAATATATCTTAATTAATTCCAGTAGTATGATAGTGTTTGACTCTGTGTGTGCTTGTGTGTGTGCTTGTGTGTGTGTGTGTGTGTGTGTGTGTGTGTGTGTGTGTGTGTGTGTGTGTGTGTGCACACGCGCACGCGCATGCATGTGCACTCACATGTGTTTGTATGGAAGCATAAATGCAGGCAAGTGAATGCATGTATTTTGTGTTTTGTGTCTGTGTGTGCATCCATGTGTATCACTTTGTATTCATGCAGGTGTTGTGTGTGTTTTCTATAACTTTGCTGCATTTGTGTGTGTGTTTGTACGTGCATGTGCATGTAGGTGTAATATATCCATGCACATGTGCATGTTTGTATGCATGTGTATGTCTGCAGGTATGTGCTAGTGACCCAGTTTTGATTAAACTGATGGGGAGAGAGTAAAGACAATTGAGTGACAAGCATGTCATTTTGTTTATTCTGGGGGGAAGACAATGATAACTGAATCTTGTCCTCTGTGGATGTTGTGGAATTCTGAATGGCATGTTAATTTAATAATTTAATACACTGACCTACTGTCCACTACAAGCTACATGTATTCAAACAAGTGCACATTTGTCACACTGAGATCACATATGTCATAAATGGTCATAAACAGAGTGCTGTCTTTGGGAGATTCTGCCATTAAAGTATAATTCCTAAAGGAAACAGTTAAAAAGTAAATCATTATCAAGTAGACCCAAAAACCTGAATTTAGCGGCATGAACCAAAATTATATTTATACACTTTATAAGGTATGTTTAATGCTCTGAATATGAACTACAAGCAACATTGGTAAAATTATATGACTAACATATAATGCCATAGTAAACAATCATGTTTAATGGTACATTAGTGCACACAGATCATGGTGGACATCCCAGAAATGACCACTTAAGTATCAGTGCTATAGCATACAGACCATACAGGCTTTAGTGTCAAAAGACTCTGACAGGGAGGGTGGGTGAGCCCATCCGAGGAGTTGGGTTGTCATGCACCTACATGCATGTAACATTTGATCCTCGGTAAAGACTGGGAGGCATGCAGGGGATTGATGTTTTCAAGTCAGCAGGGCTGTGCCTGAGCTTCCACAATGGAGGGATGATATAGCAGTATGACCATTGCACATCCATTCTTGAGACACAAATAAAACAAACAAAAAAGCTGAAAGTTAGCAAGCACACACACACTCACACACACACACACACACACACACACACACACACACACACACACACACACACACACACACACACACGCACAAACAGAAAAAATACTCTTTGGAGCTAAGCTTGTATGTGTGAGCAGGTAAGTTAGTGACATCAAAATATAAGTCTTGAGCTACAATAAGTATGCCAGTATATGCCCAGACACACTGACATCATTATTAATACATGCAATATGGTTCTAAGCAGACACACACACACATACACACACACATACACACACACACACACACACACACATACACACACACACACACACATGGACACACACACGCACAAACAGAAAAAATACTCTTTGGAGCTAAGCTTGTATGTGTGTGCAGGTAAGTTAGTGACATCAAAATATAAGTCTTTAGCTACAATAAGTATGCCAATATATGCCCAGACACACTGACATCATTATTAATACATGCAATATGGTTCTAAGCAGACACACACACACACACACACACACACACACACACACACACACACGCATGTGCACTCACATGTGTTTGTATGGAAGCATAAATGCAGGCAAGTGAATGCATGTATTTTGTGTTTTGTGTCTGTGTGTGCATCCATGTGTATCACTTTGTATTCATGCAGGTGTTGTGTGTGTTTTCTATAACTTTGCTGCATTTGTGTGTGTGTTTGTACGTGCATGTGCATGTAGGTGTAATATATCCATGCACATGTGCATGTTTGTATGCATGTGTATGTCTGCAGGTATGTGCCAGTGACCCAGTTTTGATTAAACTGATGGGGAGAGAGTAAAGACAATTGAGTGACAAGCATGTCATTTTCTTTATTCTGGGGGGAAGACAATGATAATTTAATCTTGTCCTCTGTGGATGTTGCGGAATTCTGAATGGCATGTTAATTTAATAATTAATACACTGACCTACTGTCCACTACAGGCTACATGTATTCAAACAAGTGCACATTTGTCACACTGACATCACATATGTCTTAAATGGTCATAAACAGAGTATTGTCTTTGGGAGATTCTGCCATTAAAGTATCATTCCTAAAGGAAACAGTTAAAAAGTAAATCATTATCAAGTAGACCCAAAAACCTGAATTTAGCGGCATGAACCAAAATTATATTTATACACTTTATAATGTATGTTTAATGCTCTGAATATGAACTACAAGCAACATTGGTAAAATTATATGACTAACATATAATGCCATAGTAAACAATCATGTTTAATGGTACATTAGTGCACACAGATCATGGTGGACATCCCAGAAATGACCACTTAAGTATCAGTGCTATAGCATACAGACCATACAGGCTTTAGTGTCAAAAGACTCTGACAGGGAGGGTGGGTGAGCCCATCCGAGGAGTTGGGTTGTCATGCACCTACATGCATGTAACATTTGATCCTCGGTAAAGACTGGGAGGCATGCAGGGGATTGATGTTTTCAAGTCAGCAGGGCTGTGCCTGAGCTTCCACAATGGAGGGATGATATAGCAGTATGACCATTGCACATCCATTCTTGAGACACAAATAAAACAAATAAAAAAGCTGAAAGTTAGCAAGCACACACACACACTCACACACACACACACACACACACACACACACACACACACACACACACACACACACACACACACACACACACGCACAAACAGAAAAAATACTCTTTGGAGCTAAGCTTGTATGTGTGAGCAGGTAAGTTAGTGACATCAAAATATAAGTCTTGAGCTACAATAAGTATGCCAGTATATGCCCAGACACACTGACATCATTATTAATACATGCAATATGGTTCTAAGCAGACACACACACACACACACACACACACACACACACACACACACACACACACACACACACACACACACACACACACACACACACACACGGACACACATATATGGGTCTACTTCACTTCACCTAAAACTCATTTCACTGACAATGATTTCAGAGAGACCAAATCACCTAAAGTTTACTTCACCTAAAACTCGCACTTCAGTGGGGAAAGGGCATATACCTTTTACTTGCCTTACAGTACTCTGCACACTGCCAGTACTAATTGTCAGTGAAATGAGTTTTAGGTGAAGTGAAGGAGACCCCTCCCACACACACACATACACACATACACAAATACACGTGAACCACAGCCTGTAGATGTGAGCAGGTTAGTCAATAATATCAGCATATGTGTCCTGAACTGAAGTATGTTTATAGATGGCCAGACATGTTTGCATCATTATTAACACATATAATTTGGTTCAAAGGGTCACAGATACCCAAAACAGTGCATCATCATGTATTATTCTCTAGGATGTCTCTGTGCAAAATGATTTTATTGCAGAGTATTATACAATATAAGTAAGATATAAAAAGCATTATACAAAATAAGTAAGGTGTTCTAGATGTATCCTATATTCTAAAAACATTACTGTTGCGTGGCTATTCTAAACTATAAGCATATATTGCACATACCCTTGCTCATGTGTCAGGTTTACAATGAGGTGGATATTTCAGTCTCCAGACAATGCCAAATACATTGAACATTATAATACCATGATGTGGCCATAGTGCATAATATTATTATTCAAAATGTGTTAGCAAAATATGTATGGTGTTGGATGTAACTCACATGTGAATATACCTGGACATTTGAGGTAACAAACCTTTTTTATGTACATGTTTATTTGTTAAATAAGTAAGTAAACTCAATACTATTCAGCCATAAGCCACACCACTTGGGCAAGGGCACATGCAATATATGCTTATAGTTTAGAGTAGAAAGTCTACAAGCATGCTTTTGGAGTGTGGGACATAATCATGCAAAACTCCACAGAAGTAATGATCTCATTTCAGGATTGAAAAGTAGAGTCTGATGCTATGAGACAGAACTTTTGACTACTGAGTCATCAAGCTCCAAATTAATGACTCCAGAAGGGAGTACAGAAAGTACAGTTGTGTAGCTGAACTTACCATAACAGTAGATGTTTGACTGATTACTGGCTATATAGGTTATGGTCTGCCAAGGATATAATGGCCCAACAGCCATTGCAAGTGTACTTCTCTAAGATGACAAAACCAAATGGGTTACTTTACTAAGGAGCTCCAGTGAACTGTAATACCATGACAACAGAATCCGTTGACTGACTTCTTGGAATGTTTTTTTTTTTCCTGAAATTAGTCTGCAGCAAGTCACATTACTAAATTCTATAAATGAAACTTGCCAGACTCAGACAGCACAGGAAACATCAACCACCACCACTACTGCCTACTAAAGACAGCAGATTATGATGAAAACTGTGATCTACCTAACTACCTCTTGCAAAAGTATATGGCTTTCGCATATGAAACACAATGCAGCTACTGCATCTTCAGAAAGTGCGAACCATACAATAAACTATTGCATGCGATTATATGTATATTCATGCTTGTCAGAAAAAGGTATAGAGGCCCCTTGAAAAGTAGCTGGAATCTAATTAATGTGAAAATTGAATACCAAATATTATACAACTCTTGTTGCTACCAGTAGGAATGATGAATACTACTCAGAAATACATTTAAAAACAGCGAGTGATAATAATGTTATAAAAAAGCAAGTTACGTAAGAGACATTGTAAAAACTGTAGACCTTAATGAACTTTATTGCAACATTCTACCAGACAAGATAATTTATTTCTGTTTCTCAGTAGTATATTGTTCACATAGTGTAGCGTTCTGTGCTCTATAGAACTTCAAAAATCAACTGCAGTTTTATCTGTATATTAACAGATAATGAGATTCTTGGTGTTGTCTGATTTTCACCTTTGATCACTCTGTGAAATGTGAGCTTGAGTGCCTTTGCCTAAATTGATTATCGTAACATAAATTCTGGTACCTACATTTGATTCTTTCAGTGTCCTTTTTCTCATTTCAAAGGTGCTGTGTCTCAGACTTGCATCTAAAGCGAAAGCAAACTTTAGTTTAGCTTCTCCCAAAAATAATCAGTAAGTGCTGAAGTAATCAGTCCTGGGGTTAACAACCATATCTCTCAACCTATTAGAGTAAGAAATCTGGACAAAGCCATACATAACTGCGGGACAAAGACTCCAAAAGAGGGACAATGTGTAAAATATTGCTTTTACAAACTTCAATAGTTGATACAATAACAGATTTTGCATTAGCATGCATTTTCTGAAAGGTATGATGTCTGAAACATGTCTTTCATTATTATCTGACTTCAGTCCTCAATGGTTTGCCAGAAAACACAAATTTTATGAGAGGCAAAAAATATGAGGCAAAAATCTGGACATTCTGTAAAAATCTGGATGGTTGAGAGGGACTGAGGGAGCTTAGATTTTAGAAGCAGTTGTCAGACTGCTAGTAGTACCACACACACACACACACACACACACACACACACACACACACACACACACACACACACACACACACCTCTAACAAAACGCTGCTCTGGACGCTGTTTAAAAGTACAGTGTTAGTACTTTTGTGCTCATCTCTGAAAAGGGCCACTCAGATGTATCAACCACAACCCCCCACCAAAAAAAGGTGGTCTTCATGGACTTGGTTAAGAGAATGAAGTGAGGAAAACTAAACGGCTTCAAAGTGTATGATGAAATATTGCACACTACCACAACTTACCTTACAGTATGCAACAAACTGGAGAATTCACCAAGATCTGAAAACCTCATATGTTTTAGATGCACTCCCCCCCTGAAAAAATCAAGTTTTGTACCACACAGGTGCACCAACAGAGTGAAGCAAGTTCCTACAGTACTGTAAACACTTCCTAAGGCACCGCTTTGCATGCTGTCTAAATATTATCCCTTTATGTCTCTTAGCTGCATTAGCTGACATCTGGCAATATATCAGGTTCAGCCGTTACCTTATAAACTAATTTTAAGCATTATATGGACTAGAGAGAGACAGACCTGTGCCTCCGTATACAGGTCAGTGACCATTCTAGCCTGGTAAAGAGCCTCTACTGCTTAGGTTATTAAAGTTGTTGTATTAGGTGCTGATGAGGCTGATGTATGGTTGCCACCTTTTCAAATGTCCAAAGTAGGACATTTTTTGAAATTTAAGATTTTGCAGGACAAACCATATCTTCAAGCAGTGCAAATGACTGGCTGGACTTCACTTTTTTTATCAAAATAAAAGTTGACTGGTTTAGAGCCTGAGACTACATTAAGATTGGAGGATGCTGAAACTGCTACTATGCTAAATCCTATCACTTCTCATTTTTAAATGACTCCACATAGCCTACTACCAATCAAGCACCTTTATTAAATGTTGATAATTTGTGTCTACTTGACATAAAATAAAGATGAATGTGCAGACAAGGAGTAAATCGAACATGCTAACCTAAAAAATGTTACTCCAAAAGAGTAGATCTGAGGGTTTTCTTAGTGGGATTATAACAACTAAAGACAATAAATTTTCAGCAAAGACTGCTCGGAAATGGAGAATTAGGTAGCGGAGGACTCACCAAGTTTAATCCTGTAGATGTTGCTGTGAGATTGCTGGCCTATACCAGAAGAGTGTATCTTCATAAGGGAACTGTGATGAGTACTCATTTTCTATGTAGTATTTCAATCTTAGTGATTTGCATATTTTTGGGTTTACATCATGTCAAGCAAATGTGTTTGGGTTTGGGAATATAACAGAACTGGTGAAGAAGACAAAGCAGCTGTTGGTAAGAAATAAAGTGTGCAGATATTTTTCTCTGTAGTTCACACATTTAGGCAGTTCATTGAGTGACTACTGTAACCACATGTAAGCTTCTCAGCATACCATTCAACTCTCAGTGACTTTAACTCAAATTTTAGCTCCGTCTCTCTTAATCTCTTCCTAAAAATGGTGACTTTTACAGAAAATATGATGCACTATTACAACAGTAGACTTCATTTACTTCAGATAAGGTATATTAATTCACATTTGTTTGATCTGAAGATGCCTCAGGTTAACAGTGCTATATTTTAAAGATGCGCCTGATGATTATTTCTGGATATGTCCCTGATTCTTTGAAAGTTCTCAGTATGCAGATGTAAGTTTGCAGAAGAGCCTGTGCTGCTGTAGTAACAGTAGTGCATTTAGCTATAAAGCTGAAACTGTTTCAGCTGATTGTAAAATGGACACATAATTTCAGTATTGAGCTTTAACTCTTTATTTTTTTTGGTTTTGCTAAGTTAAGTTCTTATTGAAAGGATTTTGAAATTTTAGACTGTGGTAGTAGGGCTGTGTTTTGTAGCACTGTAAGTGGCCAGTCAGTTGTATTTTTATATCCTATAAAACAGTTTTCTCTATGAAGCTACTTCTTCACTAAAATAAATCACTTTTTATAGTGTTCATAATTGCTGTACTAAATCATTGTTTAGTATGTCTCCACTTAGTATAGTTTATGCCACTAATCTCTTAACCATTGTGAAGCACTCCTTTTGGTATTGCAATGTAGAGTTTTAAATAAACAGTGTTTTTAATGTGGTTTGTGAAACGTAGCAGAGGTGTATCAGTGTCATTCATGGCTTGGCCTGAAGCAACAATCTGTGTCTGTAATAATGGCATAGTTGGTGTCATAAGCCATGAGCTGCAGAAGGCCCTGTTAAAAGTAATCTGATATGGTAAGCTGTAGTAAAATATATATATATATATATATATATATATATATATATATATATATATATATATATATATATATATATATCCTGCAGACTGTAACTTGATCAGTTTGACATGAGACTGTAGTCTTTTTATATTTCTATTCCCAATTTAATTTTGTTTGAGAGCCAGTAAGTCACTTAGTTTGTAGTAAGTTCAGAAACCTGTCAAACAGTGTAGCACATAACATTCTGTTTGGTAAACCCTGTAATTTGACGTAGTGTATCTTTCTTATGTGGAGTCTTGTCAGGGTGATCTGGAGAACCACAGATACCATGAGATCCAAAATCCTGATGTATTCCCTTGCAATGACTGAAGTCTGAAAGGAAAAACTTAGAAATAGATCTAAATAAAGATTTATTGTTTTTTCTGTGGAAGAAAAGATCTTTGAACGGAGGTGTCTAGTTGACAGCCAGAAACAGAATCCTGTGTGAGAGTGTCAAGAAAGACTTTTGAATGTTTTCTTGGAATCTCAGCTTGTGCAAGTGATCTCTCACCCAAGAGAGAGATTCCTGACATTTTGAAAAAGCAAAGATAAGCAAGTAATCTAAATATAGAAAAATATGGATACCCTGTACCCTGCAATGAGCTATAACTGGAGCTAGATTGTGAACATTCTTGGTGCAGTGGATAGTCCAAAGGTTATGGCAGAGAACTGATAATGTGATCCAGACACACAAAAACCCTAAGGAATGCCTGAAGTCTGGATGAATATGAATGTGCTGATAAGCATCTTTTAAGTCTAGTTGTTGTGTCTTTCGGCTTTTCCCGGTTAGGGGTTGCCACAGTGGAACTCCAGTCTGCTAATGACTGGCAGTAGATTTTTACGTGCTGAGTTGCTAGCCCTGATGCACAACCTTCAATGAAGGTACTCCCATTCATGCATGACTCCACACAGAAGACGCTCTAGCTGAGAATCGAACAGGACAACGTCTTACTGTGAGCTTAAGTCTAGTATTACCAGGAAACATGAAAGAGGAAGGAGAGACAACAGGTTATGAAGTGGCATCATTTTGAATTTGGGTACTATTATAAACAGGTCCTAGAATTGGTCTCCAAGCACTTTCTTTGGGACTAGAAACATCCTTGAATAAAACCCCTTTCTCACCTGGGAAAGAAGAACTAGTTCTATCAGTCCTTGGAACAGCATGTGATAAAGAACAGAAGAAAACAAAGTAGCCTGATCTGTAGAATGAGAAATGACCCCCCCCCCCCCTGGAGAGGAAGAATTTCCTCCCACTGCCATCTGTAACCCTGATGAATGATTTTCAGAACCCATTTGACTGAAACAATCCATTGTCAAAGAATAAAATGGAGATTCAGACTTTCTGGAAAATAAAGATGGTCAGGGTGTAGGATGTTCACAAGATCTCTTGAATAGTCATTCAGACTTTTTGGACTGTATTTGGGTTTAAGAGATCTGAGACTTATTTTTGGAACCTCCTTCCAATTACTTCTTAAATGTCTGTTTACCTGAATTCTGCTCACTCTGTTTATTCTCTTTTTTGCTGAAATTGGATGACAATAAAGAAAATCCCTCAGACAATTTGGAAAAGCAATGCTGAATATCTTAAATATTCCCTAGATTTGCTTTCCCCTTTCATCACACTTTTTCATCACCTCTGCAGCAGGGGTGTAGACAGTCTTTTTTTTCAAGTTGTACTCTAAGGTCTGGTACTGCTTCCCCCCATGCATCCATGCTGCCTTGCCCTACCCCCATGCAGCCATGCTGCCCTGCCAAAATTAAGTCTTTTGAGATGTTCACCGCACTCTTAACTGGCATTTAGTAGCAGTGATTCATTTCAACAATCCTTTGTATCACATTAAGATAGCCAGTCTCACAGAGGTCCATTCACAAAACACACCACACACCACGCACATGGCTGCTAACTGCACTGGTTTTGATATTTAAAAAAACAGCCTAAAACATTCACAATAAGAAGCCCACAATCCAGTCTAAAGGGAAGCCATCTGGGCTGGGCTGTTGGCTGCTCTGGTTTAGGTGCATTTAATAGCAGCCTAAACCAGTCATAGGCAGCAGCCCACAACCCAGTCAACAGGGGGAGACAGCCTGAGCCATTCACTGCAGCAAGACCCTCTACCACATCAATTATTTTATTGACATTTATTAACCGGGTTGGTCCAAATGAGATTGTGGCCCTTTTTCAGTGGAGACCCGAGGAGAAAATCTCCAATACAAAGACAGTTTACAGATAATCATACATTTGAATCAAAAGTATAAGTATCAGTTATACATAAAAGTTTGAAACACAAAAAGCAGAAGAATTCAAGCACATGTACATATCATATTTTACAGTGTAACAATACATTTACAATATTTACAACTATAAATTTAGTCCTTCAGTATTGCTTTTAGAGTTTAGTATGTATCCACAGTAGAGGAGTACTTAGCTGTAAGGGGAGGAACAGAAGAAGTAAAATTAGTAGGGATAAGGTGAGCTTATGTTGGGGCTTGACCAGGACAAATCTTGGAGCTGAGTCGATGAAGTTTTTGCTTTTCTTTAAAGTGGGATGGGTGAATGATTGAACAAATGTCTCTTGGAAATTTGTTCCAGGCTTGGGCAATAGAGTGTTTACATAGGAGTTTGCCCACTGTTTTTTTTGGTTGGTAGACGTTTAGTAGTTGCTGATTAGAGGTACGGAGAGTCCATGGAGTGGTATAGATAGAGATGAAGGAAGAGAGAGCAGGGCAGGATGAAGGTTTATAAAGAATGGAGTGTAGCATTTAAAGTTGGCTTAGCAGTAATAGATGGGGGAGTTCTAGCCAGTGGAGAAAGTTTAGAGCAAGGCAGTGATGTGCATTAAATGGAGATTTTGTAATGAATCTAGCAATCTTGTGGTAAGTTTGTTGTAGTTTGTTTAAGCTTGTAGTTTGAATGTTGGTGAGCACAGGGCAGCATAAAGAAGGGAGGGGAAGAAAAAAGCTTGCACAAGGGAGAGTCTGGCATTTGTAGTTAGAAATTTTCTGTTGCGATATAGTAAGCCAAGTTTCTGGTGTGTCTTTTTGATACAGTGGAGGATGTGTATTTTGAATTTGAGTTCATCATCAATGATGACCCCCAGGAGTTTGGTGAGACCTGCAGGCTGGATAGTAGTGTTATTAGAGGAAGTGATAGCAAAGGTGGATTTGTGGTGACTAAGAGATCAGGGAAGAAATAATAAGAGTTTGGTCTTTTTAGGGTTAAGGATGAGAAGATTACTGGATAACCACTGTTCTGTGGATAGGAAAGCTTGTTGAGTAATAGAGTGGAGATCAGAGGTAGAGATGAGAGTTGAGTCATCAGCATATTGGACGAGGTTGTAGAGATCATTGGTAAAGACATTGAACAGGAGGGGATCCAGGATGAAACCTTGTGGTACCCCAGTTGGGACAGTTATGAATGGAGAAGAGGGAGGAAGAAAGCCATTTAATGGATTGCTGCCTGCAGGATAAGTAACTAGAGAACCAGGCAAGGATGGAAGTAGATAGACTGAGATTTGCAAGTTTAGATAGCAGTAGGGGATGAGAGACAGTATCAAAGGCTTTGGAAAGGTCAAGAAAGAGACAGGATATGAGTTTGTTATTATCTAGGGCCTCAGCAATGATGTGTGTGTGAAGGATAAGAGGGCAGTAATCATGCTGTGGTTGGGATGGAAACCATGTTGAGTGGGAGTGAGGAGGTTATGCTGGAGGAGGTAGTTAAGCAGTTGTGTGTGAATGCATTTTTCGAGAATCTTAGATATGGGTAAAGGATAGCTATGGGTCAATAGTTAGATGGGTCAGTAGCGATATCACCTTTGTACAGGGGAAAAGTAAAACATGATTTTCAAAGGGTAGGGACAGTGGATTCCTGAATAGGTCTATCGATTAGTATAGATACTGGATAGGCAATGGAGTCTGCAGCAAGTTTTAGAAAGGTAGGAGGTAGATTGTCAGTGGAGGAAGAGCAGGGTTTAAGCTTTTGAAGAAGAGATCTGATGTAGGAAGTAAGAACAGGACGTAAAGAGAATAGATGATTGTTGGATGAATTGGGGGCTGTAGGCAGAGGCATTGTTACAGTTTGAAGGTATAAGTGTCTGAATGGTGTCAATAAAGTGTTTATTGAGGAGACAAGCAATTTCCATAGGGGGTGTATTAGGGTAAGGACAGGGGTTTAGGGGGAAGCCTGGAGAAAAAATTCTATTCATACTAGACCAAAACTTCCGAGGGTTAGTTTTGCTATTTAGTTGGGCAGAGCTATAGAATGACTTTTTCTCATTATTGGTTTTCATTTTAGCAAGGTAGCCAGTCCCACAGAGGTCCAGTTACACAACCACACACCAACCCCACAAAGGACTATTCACACCACCAATCACCAGCCAGAAAAAGGGAAGCCAGCAGCCAGTACCATAGAGGTCCAGTCACACCTCACACAACCACAGTAGACAGTAACTGATGCTGGGAGCTGATGACTGCTCAGGTTTTGATACCTTAAAAAAACAGCCTAAACCTTTTGCAATAAGCAGCCCACAATCCAGTCCAAAGGGAAGCCAAGTGGGCCAGACTGTTGCCTGCTCTGATTTAGGTGCATTTAATAGCAGCCTAAGCCATTTACAGGAAACAACCTACAACCCAGTCAAAAGGAGAGCCTGAGCCACTCACTGCAAGAAATCCCTCTACTACAAGAAGACCAGCCCACAGAGGGTCTATTCACATAAAACATCTCACACACAGTGGACAGTAAGACCTAACTGGTTCTGGGAGCTGTTGACTGCTGTGAGTTTGGTGCATTTAAAAAAGAAGCCTATACCATTCACAGTAAGCAGACCACAATCCATTTCAAAGGGAAGCCAGCTGGGCTGTTGGCTTCTCTGGTTTTCATGTCATTTTGCAGTTGCAGCTTAAACTATTTACACAAAGCAGGCCACAATTCAGTCAAAAAGTAAGGCCACTCATCCACAGCATACAGTCAGAACACAACAATGTACAACCAGCCATGAGTACCCAGCTGCCATCATCCTGATGGTCTGCTGTATTGCCTTGGAAAGGCATTAAACCAATGATCATTACATGGATCAAAGGCTTTCAACACCTGTGATATCAACATCAGTGCCATCATGTATGTGCATCAAGGCCAACCCATTTAAGTGTACATCAGATATAGTGTTTCGTAGCCAAGTCTTAATGCATAGTAGAGCACTAGATGACTGCTCTGCAGAGGAAGTACTCACTGGCATGATGGCAAGAACTGTTAATGGGCTGTTTATATTGCCATAAAATGCTGGGTTCAACTCCTGTAGGGTTGAAATGATGGTGATTGGCTGTTCTCTTGTGCAACTGCTCTCCATCTACCCACTCATCGGTGAAGCTCATTTTTGAAACTGGGCAGACTGTATATGTCAGTCTTGCATGCATTGTACAACTCCACCAAATTCTCATCATCTTCCAAAGCATGCCGCATGTATGGCACCAGATACTATGCAATGAAGTATTGTCAGCATTCTGTATGTTGTTTTTTTATTTTGCCTATGAAATAATCCACAAATAGAATCAACATGTTCCTCTGATAGTACTCCTCTAGGTTAGCAGCACCAATATTGCTTATATGAGTCTGCCTTTCACAGATCCTTGGAACACTTTCTTCTACCATGACTCTGGCTGCCAGCTGTTTGACTTCATACAAATCGGAAAAAGAATTATCAGCAATTGATCTCATTGCTAAAAGAGTGTCAGTGACAACATTTGCTTCCTCACAAGCCTGAATCAAGGCAGTCTTTTCTGCTGCAGGTACAGATGAAGTGTTCTAATCATATCAAGCACCTACTCCATTGAAACCAGAGCTGCAATAGGTTCATAGGTTCATAGGTTCATACTAGGCTATCTGCCCGAGGGCTTTTACAAGCCTAGCCCATAGTTTTGTGGCTTAAGCCACCCCTTTAGTATGGGGAACTATACCCATTATTTTGCTGTGCCTCTGTTGAGCAGTGACACTGAGGTAATCCCTGGGGTATATCTGCGATCTCCCATCCATTGGTCAAGATTTCTCTTGAACAAGGCCAGCGAGGTGCTCTGCCTCACATATACCGGGATTTTATTCCACAGCATAGGGAGTCTTTGGGTGATGAATCTATCCCTCCAGCACGTCCTATTAATAGCCGTGTCGAGGTTTAAGCCTCCCGCCCTTGTGGCTCTGACGGATCTAGATTTTTTGAGGTGAAGCATATTCATCAAATCTGGGTTTGACATGGCCTTGTATGTTAGGCAAAGGTCACCTCTGAGCAAGCGGTGGCGACTGAATAGAGCTGGAGTTCTTTCAGTCGGGCAGCATAGGACAGATGTTTGAGACCCTTTATCCTTTTGGTGAGGAACTTTTGTGGCCTCTCCAGCTGCTGCAAGTGTCGGGTCAGATACATTCTGAATGGGGCATTGTATTCAATCATTGGTCTGATGAGTGATGAGTATAGGAGACTATGACCTCCCTTGATCTAGATGAGAATCCCTTCATGATAAGGTGGGCAATGTAGAAGGTCTTCCTAACTACTTTAGCTACATGGGTGTCGAATGACAGACTACTATCAACCTGGGTCCCCAGGTCCCTGATAACTTCTTCTGTACTCAGTGGATTGCCACCTATTTGGTAGCTAGGGGTAACCTTGTTTTTCCGAAGGGTATGACTATGCATTTTGGCATTTAACTTTAGGCCATGGCTCTGGCACCAGTTATCCGTTTCTGTGAGACCCTTCTGAAGGATATCTGTGTCAGATGTGTTTTCTACTATGGCGCCCAGTTTGCAGTCATCTGCAAACTTTGTCAGCTCATAACCCTCCTGTGTTTGCTTGTACTTGGAAAAGTAGATGCCAAACAAGAGTGGGCCCAGGACTGAGCCCTGTGGTACACCACTTGTGACAGGCTTTGAGTCTGACATGGCGCCAGCAACTCTGACCCTGTGGGTTCTGTCACTCAGCCAGTTTGCAACCCATCTTGTGATGTATGGGTTAACATTTAAGCTGATGAGTTTTCAATGATACCCGAGTGGGGTATTGTATCAAAGGCCTTAGCCAGATCGAGGTAGGCTGTATGGACTGCCTTTCCTCATCAATGGCTTTGGTGACTGTTTGAAAAAGTCAACCAAGTTTAGAAGGCATGATCTGCCTTTGACAAAGCCAAACTGGGATGGATCCAAAGTCTGCAAATTCCTATGTCTTTATTTATGAGTTCCATTATGATCCTCTCCATGGCTTTGCAGATAAGGCTTGTCAAGCTAATGGGACGGTAATTTCAGGGTCGGTGGAGGCACCGCCTTTGTGAAGTGGGACCACAGTTGCAGTGCGCCACTCCTGGGTACATATCCAGAGGTAAGACTATGATTAAACAGCTGTCCTAGCTGTGGGTTTAATTCCTCGTTGAGTTCGTGGAGCACACAGCCGGGGACACCATCAGGTCCCATGGATGCTGTGTTTTTTGCTTTGGAGAGAGCAGTTCTCACTTGGGCGTTGGAGATGTTTGGGGGCTGCAATCGCTTGGTATAGATTTCTCTCCTTTTGGGGAGGGAGAAGTTTGCACTGAACCTGTCAGCCAGTATGTTGGCAATGTCTGTAGGATCAGTAATCTTCACATCATTATGAACTAGTTCTGAGCATATCTGGGAGTTTCCTCCCAGGTTTCTAACATAGCTAAAGAAGGCCTTATGATTGTCTTTTGAGTCTTTAGCTATTTTTCTCTCAAAATTTGCTTTGGATGATTTTATGAGAGCTCTTAGTTTTTACTTATAGTGATCAAGGGTGTCTTACCTTTTAAGGATTTTGCTCTATCTTGTAGTAGCTTCCTCCTTTTGTTGTAGAGTTTGTTTATGGCTGGGGTCCACCAGAGTGGATGCTTGCCTTTGGTACAAAGAGTCTTTGTTTTGCTTGGGATTGCCTTATCCATGCAGTCCTGCAGGTGCTGGTAGAAGGCATTTGTAAGTGATTCAGCGGCTTGAGTACTGTTTTCCATCGGCTCGGGGCCTTAAAGGAGACCACACTAGTCTTTAGAAGTGTGAAGTCGGCTTTAGAAGTTCTTTACTGTGGTCTTTTTATTTCAGGTGGGGGTGGTATGAGGACCTCCAGCGAGATTAGTTGTGATCTGATCTCACCAGTGAGGGGTATACTTCGGTGTTGAACATTGTGCTCCCATGTTCGTGATGATGAGATCAAGTATGTTTTCTCCTCTTGTGGGGATGGTGACTAGTTGTTCCATGGCATTTGAGTTTATGAATTCCAGGAACTTTTGGGCTAGGGTGTTTGGGCTTGAGTAGTGTTCCCAGTCTATATTAGGGTAATTGAAGTCACCTAGTATGATGGTGTTTGGTGATACATTTATCCCCTCTAGTGTTTTCAGGAAGGCCATGTGAGGTTCCTGAGTTTGTGAGGGTGGCCTGTAACATGCTACAATCAAATCCGAGTACAGATATCAGTCAGCATCTTTGTCATACTCGGCAGTACACTCTAAAGTAGTGACAAGGGTGACATGTTTATTCTTGAAGCTGTGCAAGCAATCAACCTGTCTCATCCACTGGGTGTTGCTAGGTGCCTGAAGTAAGGTACTTCTGTATTCATCTTCATCCTCACAAAAGAACTGTGTGAATTCCTTATTGTGGCTATATATTCATTGTGACATTTACCAGATACATTTAGCATTGCAGTTGCTTTCCTACAGGTGTCAAGAGGGTTTGCCATATCACACATTGCACATGAATGAACTATAGCAGTGTTGCACTTGTGCACTTTACAGGCAGCATACACAGCTTCTAAATTCTTGCCTGCGCATCTTTAAAATGGCCAGACCTGCTGTTTCCTCTGTTATAGCCGTGACCTCACAATAGCTCCTTGTCCACACTCCATGCTGTGAGTTTCTGTAGAAAAAGGTCAGCTAAAACTTTTCCTGTGATGTCACATACTTCAACAAATTCAATGAAGTCATCAGGGATTTCTACATTTCCGTCACTTCTATGAACATAACATAGAGCCAGAGTCACTTGCTACTTATGGGAGATGTCAGTTGTTCCATCAGCAATTAAACTGAAGATCTTTACCTCTTTAACTCTGCTTATTTTTTTTCTCTGCATCTGTAACCTGATAAGATTAATAATTTCATTCTGAATTTATGCCCAAGTGTACAGTGCATTTCACGGACCCTCCCTTAAATGGCCATCGAGTATAGAGTCCACTGCTGACATGCACTCAAGCAATGCTTTAAAGTCTTCTGTGCAAATCAGTTTTACACAGAGTATTAAATTCTGTCTTCCACAGAGAAGAATTGGCCACATGATACATCTCAAGGCATGAACTGCCCATTCCTGTAGCTTCTTATGTGTAATGCATTGGTAGGCTGTTTGCAGTTGGCCAGAGCATACTTCTAGAAATGACTCTGATTTTGCAAGTGCACTTCCTTGTTCCTTTGACTTGCTATGTCATTCAAGAATCTTCGTTGTGTTAGACCAATTGGTCAAAGGCATGGAGACAAACACAAACTCTCTAGCTGTGTTGAGGACAAAACATGGACCACAGAAGACCTCATCTAAACTCTGTGAATACTATGCAAATTCATGCAGAAGTTGTGGACTGAATCTTCTGTTTTTCTTGCTTCCAGAATACCCCATGAAATGCTTAGGGAGTTCAAAGTCTTCAGGGGTAACCACTGTATGGTCAAGATGGTCTTTTTGTTGATATCTGTAAGATGATCACATTTGTACAAGCCAATCTTTACGTAGGATCATTTGTGTTGTTACCCACAATGTGGGTGTCGGGACTATATTATAACATCAAAGTCTTAAAACTTCGAATGTTATAATATCGACCCCTACTCAGTGAATGCTTGCAAAAGCGAAGCTACAGAACACCGAATATTTTCCTAGGGAAAGTATTCTGTGAGCCATTTCTGCGGCTTCGCTATTTTCTCAACTGTGGTGTGAAGGTGATGGACTGGGTTAAGGTAAGTGTGCGAACAGACCGAGGTAAGGTGAGTGTGTGATAGTTAGGGAACTTAGGGATAGAGAGCGGGTAAGGTGAGTGTGCGATAGTTAGGGACCTTAGGGTTAGGGAGCGGGTGAGATGAGTGTGTGATAGTTAGGGACCTTAAGGTTAGGGAGTGGGTAAGGTGAGTGTGCAATAGTTAGGGACCTTAGGGTTAGGGAGCGGGTAAGGTGAGTGTGCATTAGTTAGGGACCTTAGGGTTAGGGAGCGGGTAAGGTGAGTGTGCATTAGTTAGGGACCTTAGGGTTACGGTTGGGTTAAGGTAAGTGGATAGCTAGTAGTGCATGTACAGTTTAGTGTAGGGTTCTATGAAGTGTGTATGTGTGGATTATGTATTTTGGTGTGCTTGTGCTGTGTATTCTCGGAACAGCAAATTGTTTGCCTTGGAAAAAAATTTGCTGTTCTGAGCGTTCAAGTATATCACATTTCGAGATTCCAAGGTCGAGCTTATGGTGTTCAATATTTTGGAATTTCAATAATGTGATATAGACCTGTGGGTGTCATGGCACTTGACTGAAGATCACTCCTAGCCTTATAGTCCTTAGCTACTCCCACTTTACACTTTCACCTATCATTTCACACATAATACCCCCTCCATTCCTCTACATTCTTCTTCAACTAACACCATAACCTATCCTCCCTTAACCCTTCCCATGTTTTAAACATCTATAATTTCTATTTCCTATACTGTCATTATTCACTTCACTCCTTTGCAGTATTTCTACCATTCCTTATCTCTACATTCTACCTATTATTCCTTACTCTCTCCCTTTCACAATGATACCCAAAAGTCTAACCTCTACCCTTCCACTCCTATGCACATTCCTATCTCTCTATGCTCTGGCTAAACTCACACTTCTTGACCCTACTTCTATTCCTCCTAAACTAACAACTATCACATATTGTCCACCTCTTCATGCAAACAATTACTCTAATATATCTTCCAGCCTCTTTCCTTTGCAACCTCTGCTCTATCCTAAGCTAAAAAATGTATCTACACCCTGCCATGCTCTCTACCAACAAACCTACTTCAATATACTCAGAAAATATTTACGTACACCTATCTATTAATACCTATTCTCCACAATTCCTCTCAGTGGAGATATCCAACCTAATCCAAGACTCACATTATATAAACAGTCTACTCATCCTAACATCCACAAGTCCCTAAAATTGGTAACACTTAATTTCCAAAGGATTTGAAACAAAATCTCAGATTTTCATACCTGGACAGCCCAACATCAACCTGATATAATTGCTGTCACAGAAACCTGATTAAAGCCAGCAATAAAAGACTATACATTCCTCCCACCAGGTTTCAGCACCAGGCTTTTCAGGCTTGTTGGCTGTTGGTGAAGCACCCTCCAAGAGGAAAAAATGCTGAGAGAAGTAGGGAGCCACTTTTGAGATTTTAAGTATTTTTTCTCTGTTTATTTGCTAAGTTTTTCTGCATAGCTGCCTAGCTTGAGCATTTTCTGGCTTGTTAAACTTGATTTCTGTATTAGTAGCTGTATTTAGAGCACAACCAAAAGCTGTTTGCTGAATTTCCTGTTTGCACTTAATTTTAAATCGTTTTTTTCTTAAAACTTGCATATTTTCTGTCCTTGACCTAGCACTCTTGTGTGGGGTCATTTACTGCACTGTTATAACTTGATATTACTTGTGAACCTCTGCTATCTCTGTAAAAAAAAAAAAAAAAAAATCTTGCTTTTTCCCACTTTTCTGAGAGTTAAAAGTTCAGTTGCAGGCTTGCTGTTCCTGAACTGTTTGGAAGTTTCTGTGAGGCCATTTTGCTTGGGCTGAAGGAGGGTCTCTCTGTGATCAGTGGCAGTGAATAACATTGAGCAGCTTCCCTGCCCCGTAGAGGTGGTTACTGACTTGAAACTGTAGTTTTATTGGCCACTAGGGGTCATTTCCATAACTCCTTCATCTTCCTCTCTTAAAACCCAGTTGCCTCGTGGTTTGGGCGTCTTTTCAGGCTTGTTGGCTGTTGGTGAAGCACCCTCAAGAGGAAAAATGCTGAGAGAAGAAGGGAGCCACTTTTGAGATTTTAAGTATTTTTTCTCTGTTTATTTGCTAAGTTTTTCTGCATAGCTGCCTAGCTTGAGCATTTTCTGGCTTGTTAAACTTGATTTCTGTATTAGTAGCTGTATTTAGAGCACAACCAAAAGCTGTTTGCTGAATTTCCTGTTTGCACTTAATTTTAAATCGTTTTTTTCTTAAAACTTGCATATTTTCTGTCCTTGACCTGGTACTCTTGTGTGGGGGTCATTTACTGCACTGTTATAACTTGATATTACTTGTGAACCTCTGCTATCTCTGTAAAAAACAAAAAAAAAATCTTGCTTTTTTCCCACTTTTCTGAGAGTTGAAAAAGTTCAGTTACAGGCTTGCTGTTCCTGAACTGTTTGAAAGTTTCTGTGAGGCCATTTTTGCTTGGGCTGAAGGAGGGTCTCTCTGTGATCAGTGGCAGTGAATAACATTGAGCAGCTTCCCTGCCCCCCCGTAGAGGTGGTTACTGACTTGAAACTGTAGTTTTATTGGCCACTAGGGTCATTTCCAAAACTCCTTCATCTTCCTCTCTTAAAACCTAGTTGCCTCATGGTTTGGGCGTCTTTTCAGGCTTGTTGGCTGTTGGTGAAGCACCCTCCAAGAGGAAAAAACGCTGAGAGAAGAAGGGAGCCACTTTTGAGATTTTAAGTATTTTTTTCTCTGTTTATTTGCTAAGTTTTTCTGCATAGCTGCCTAGCTTGAGCATTTTCTGGCTTGTTAAACTTGATTTCTGTATTAGTAGCTGTATTTAGAGCACAACCAAAAGCTGTTTGCTGAATTTCCTGTTTGCACTTAATTTTAAATCGTTTTTTCTTAAAACTTGCATATTTTCTGTCCTTGACCTAGCACTCTTGTGTGGGGTCATTTACTGCACTGTTATAACTTGATATTTCTTGTGAACCTCTGCTATCTCTGTAAAAAACAAAACAAAAAAAAAAATCTTGCTTTTTTCCCACTTTTCTGAGAGTTAAAAAAGTTCAGTTACAGGCTTGCTGTTCCTGAACTGTTTGAAAGTTTCTGTGAGGCCATTTTTGCTTGGGCTGAAGGAGGGTCTCTCTGTGATCAGTGGCAGTGAATAACATTGAGCAGCTTCCCTGCCCCCCGTAGAGGTGTTTACTGACTTGAAATTGTAGTTTTATTGTCCATTTTGGGTCTATTCCTGCTTCTTTCCAGCCCCTGCTATCAAGCATGCTTTAACGTGCTTTAGCGAGATTTAGCGCGGAGTTGCCACTAGAGCAGCATCGGGCAGCGCCAGTTAAACAAGGTTAAACTCTTTCTGGCTCCAGAAAGTCTGTTCTTCAATTTTTCCCTTAGAACTGCTCTGTTAGGAACCTAAACAGTTTACACCTTCACTAAAAAGTGCAGCACTTGTTCCAAATAGCTTTTTCTTCTCAAAAAGCTCAGCACTTGTCTTATAAGCATATCCCTTGTCTTATAAGCATTCTTTTGCAGGTCAAGCACTCCTATATTATACAAATCTCTCACTAGCAAAACCCCCAGGAGTGCCCACTTCCTGCTAAGCCCACTACTTTTCTGTCTCATACCAACTCATAATTCTTTCTAGCATGTCGAAGGGTCAGATGCTGGCGTCCTCTCCTGCCCAGTTGGTGAATCTGGGAATTCTGAGACAATGTTACAATTGCCTCATGTACACGGACAACCCTCTCCTCCTCCCACGTAACACTAACACTTGTGAGAGATGCAGCTATTTAGCCAGACTTGAGGCTGAGCTCTCTCAACTCAGGACTGGCAAGACCAGGCAGGAGGAGATGGCAACTACACACACCACAATACCAGTCTCACATAACTCAACCACACCACTGAATCAAACTCATAAACACACTAAGACATACTCGGAGGCTTTGAGTAAAAATTTACCTAAACAGCAGAGGCCTCCAAAGCAGACACCCAAGCAACTGCAAACTCAATACACCACACAAACAACACATAAGCAACAAAATCAGTGTGCAAAGCAGTCACTGCCCTTAAGGCCAAATACAACACCAAACATACTCGTCATAGGTGACTCCATAGTCAGACACACTGATGTCCCGCTCACCAGACTGAGTAAGGAGAAGGTCACAGTAAGCTGCCTGTCGGGCGCTAGAATCCACCACATAACGCAAGCACTCAGGTCTCTCAACAGCAGGTACAAGTACGACTCAGTCATTGTCCACGCTGGTGTCAACGACCTGAGATGTACCTCCTTGGACTACATGAAAAGAGACATTGAGGAGCTCTCTGATTATGTAGCCCAGGCAGGTATGACCCTGACCTTGAGCAGTATCCTACCTTCACCTAGAATGATGCCACAATACAGTGATAAGATGATCAGCTTTAATAATTGGCTTAAATTCTGGTGTCATTCAAAGGGAATTCAATGTCAGTCTGCCTGGGATGACATGCTGGACAAGACACGTTGCTTAGCAAGGGACGGCTTGCACCTGTCACCCTAGGCTTCCGGATATTGGCAAAGGCTCTTGCCACCCCATAGTGCCTTTTTAGGCAAGGCTCAAATTCTAAACCTACCACCCTAGAACACAAAAAAAAAAAAACTAAGGGTAATGCTGCTCAATGCCAGAAGTCTCAATCTCAAGATGCACGCACTCGAGGCCCTTCTCAGTATGGAGAACATCGATGTCTGTGCTGTGACAGAAACCTGGTTCAAGGCTCCTGAGAGCACCCCAGCACTATCAGGTTTCACCTCATATCATGTGTTCCGGCCCCAAAATCCGGACAACACCAAGAAAGGAGGGGTGTCCATATTCATAAAGGACACCCACACCTCAAGGTTGGTGGCAACGCACGATGCATCGGAGACCATCCAGGTGCAATTAACCATAGGCAAGACTGCTCTGCAATTTGTAGCATGTTACAGGCCACCCTCTCAAACTCAGGAACCTCACATGGCCTTCCTGAAAACATTGGAGGGGATAAATGTATCTCCAAATACCATCATACTAGGTGATTTCAACTACCCTAATATAGACTGGGAACACTACTCAAGCCCAAACACTCTAGCCCAAAGATTCCTGGAGTTCATAAACTCAAATGCCATGGAACAACTAGTCACTATCCCCACAAGAGGAGAAAACATACTTGATCTCATCATCACGAACATGGGATCACAATGTTCAACACCGGAAGTATACCCCTCACTGGTGAGATCAGATCATAAACTAATCTCGCTGGAGGTCCTCATCCCGCCCCACCTGAAATAAAAAAGACCACAGTGAAAAACTTCTCAAAAGCCGACTTCACACTTCAAAAAACTAGCGTGGTCTCTTTTAAGGCCCCTGAGCCAGTGGTAAACATTACTCAAACCGCTGAATCACTTACAAATGCCTTCTACCAGCACCTACAGGACTGCATGGATCAGGCAATCCCAAACAAAACTAAGACTCTTTGTACCAAAGGCAAGCGTCCAGTCTGGTGGACCCCAGCCATAAACAAGCCCTACAACAAAAGGAGGAAGCTACTACAAGATAGAGCAAAATCCTTGAAAGGTAAGACACCTTTGATCATTATAAGTAAAAAACTAAGAGCTCTCATAAAATCATCCAAGGCAAATTTTGAGAGAAAAATCGCCAAGGACTCAAAAGACAATCATAAGGCCTTCTTTAGCTATGTTAGAAACCTAGGAGGAAACTCCCAGATATGCTCAGAATTAGTTCAAAATGATGTGAAGATTACTGAACCTACACACATTGCCAACATACTGGCTGACAGGTTCAGTGCAAACTTCTCCTCCCCTCCCCAAAAGGAGAGATATCTATACCAGAGGATTGTACCCCCCAAACATCTCCAACGCCCAGGTGAGAACTGCCCTCTCCAAGGCAAAAAACACAGCATCCATGGGACCAGATGGTGTCCCCGGCTGTGTGCTCCATGAACTCAATGAGGAATTAAACCCGCAGTTAGGACAGCTGTTTAATCTTAGCCTCACCTCAGGATACATACCCAAGGAGTGGCGCATGGCGACTGTGGTCCCACTTCACAAGGGCGGTGCCTCCACCGACCCTGGTAATTACCGTCCCATTAGCTTGACAAGCCTTATCTGCAAAGCCATGGAGAGGATCATAATGGAACTCATAAATAAAGACATAGGGAGCTTGCAGACTTTGGATCCAACCCAGTTTGGCTTTGTCAAAGGCAGATCATGCCTTTTAAACTTGGTTGACTTTTTCGAGACAGTCACCAAGGCCATTGATGAGGGAAAGGCAGTCCATACAGCCTACCTCGACCTGGCAAAGGGCTTCGACACAATACCCCACTCAGGTATCATCGAAAAACTCATCAGCTTGAATGTAAACCCATACATCACAAGATGGGTTGCAAACTGGCTAAGTGACAGAACCCACAGGGTCAGAGTTGCTGGAGCCATGTCAGACTCAAAGCCTGTCACAAGTGGCGTCCCACAGGGCTCAGTCCTGGGTCCACTCTTGTTCGGCATCTACTTTTCTGAAGTACAAGCAAACACAGGAGGGTTATGGCTGACAAAGTTTGCAGATGACTGCAAACTGGGCGCCATAGTCGAAAACACATCTGACACAGATATCCTTCAGAAGGGCCTCACAGAAACGGATAACTGGTGCCAGAGCCATGGCCTAAAGTTAAACACCAAGAAATGCATAGTCATACCCTTCGGGAAAAACAAGGTTAACCCTAGCTACCATATAGGTGGCAATCCACTGAGCACAGAAGAAGTCATCAGGGATCTGGGGACCCAGGTTGACAGTAGCCTTTCGTTTGACACTCATGTTGCTAAAGTAGTTAGGAAAACCTTCTACATTGCCCACCTGATCATGAAGGGATTCACATCTAGATCAAGGGAGGTCATCGTCCCCTGTACTCATCACTCATTAGACCTATGATTGAGTACAATGCCCCATTCGGAATGTATCTGACCCGACACCTGCAGCAGCTGGAAAGGCCCCAAAAGTTCTTCACCAAAAGGATAAAGGGTCTCAAAATATGTCTTATGCTGCCCGACTGAAAGAACTCCAGCTCTATTCAGTCTCATACCGCTTGCTCAGAGGTGACCTGTGCCTGACATATAAGGCCATGTCAAACCCAGATTTGATGAATATGCTTCACCTCAAAAAATCTAGATCCCTCAGAACCACAAGGGCAGGAGACTTAAACCTTGACACGGTTATTAATAGAACGTGCTGGAGGGACAAATTCATCACCCAGAGACTCCCTATGCTGTGGAACAAAATCCCGGTACATGTGAGGCAGAGCACCTCACTGGCCTTGTTCAAGAGGAATCTTGACCAATGGATGGGAGATCGCAGATATACCCCAGGGATTACTTCAGCATCACTGCTTGACAGAGGCACAGCAAAATAATAGGCATAGTTTTATTCAAACTAAAGGGGTGGTGAAAGCCACATAACTATGGGCTAGGCTTATAAATGCCCTTGGGCAGATAGCCTAGTATGAACCTATGAACCTATGAACCTATGAACCTATGAGGCTAGACAGATTTCACAAAAATAGGAGGTGGCATTGCCCTCCTTTACCCTAGTTCTTACCAATTTACCCCCATTTCTGATACTATTCCACAATTCTCTAATGCAGAAATTCTAATATCATTTCTGTCACTCACCAGGTCAGGAAGAAACAGGCGAGCATTGTGGGGTCTTGTTCAAGCAACTATATCATATACAAACACATCATAAACAAAGCTAAGTAACTTTATCTTATAGACAAACTGGCTATCATGCACATATATGTTAACACACCTTCTGAACCTTCAAAATGGCACTAAAGCTAACATGTGCTTGATATTTATATGCACACACAGACCTTGTAAATTCTTCTTAAAGGCACAGCACACCTGTTATTCTATATCCTCCCTCTTTGAGAAAATAAGTTAGGCATTGTCACTGACAGTAATGAATATGCAGTTTACATAGAAATGATTTTTGTCATGCAATTATACAAAGCTAGATACATATATACAATTATGTCCAAGATGCTGTATATTTCACACTAGGCTTTGGAATGTGACCATATCGTGTGACATAAAATTTGGGATCTGGTTTAGCAATTGGGATTGTCTGTGCTGACTGTTCAGTCTTTGGAACCTTGGGATCATCTGCCAGAACAGTATAAATTTTCAAGACACATTCTGGAACAGGAATTTCATCTGGATTGTTCTGAGAGTTAGAGTCTTTATCACAGAAACAATGTTGCAATATTGGTTCTGCTACAGGAAGAAGATGTCTGTGATTTCTCCTGTACTCCACACCCTTGTATTTAACAAAATACGATCTTGGCTCTGCACATATACTCGTTACTCGACCAATCCGGTCGAAACCTCTTGCTGTTTGCATCCTCACTATCTCTTTCAACCAACAAAGAAATCTGCTTGATTTGTTATAGCTGGACTAAAGAATGCTTTTTAGATAACTGGGATCTAATGGCTTTGTTGTTTTTAGCTTTAGGTCTCAATAAACTAGAAGTGATAGGCAATGTTTTTCTGGTTTGCCTGAATAGAAGTCTGTGAGCAGGTCAGTCAAGTATATCGTCACGGGGCATTTTTCTTTGATTGAGTAAATTAAAAAAAAAACATCAGTATTATCACACTTTGACTTCTAAAGTAATTGCTTTGCACTCTGTACTGCACGTTCAGCAAGTCCATTTGATTGCAGATAGTATGGACTACTAGTAACATATATGAAGTCCCATTCTCTGCAAATTTCTGAAACAATTTACTGGTAAATTGAGTACCAGTGTCAGAGATTAATTTCTGTAGACTGCGATGGACTGAAAAATGGTATTTCAACTTAGTAATGACTGTAGTAGAAGTTAGATTAGGTAGAAGATTGATCTCAAACCAATTTGAATAAGAGTCTAACAGTACAAAGTAATGTTGATTGTTCCACTCGAATATGTCATTAGCTACCATTGATCAAGGTACTTCAGGGATTGACTTAGCTGAAGTGGCTCTTTTTGCAAATGCAGTTTAGTACTATTATATACTGAACAGAAAGAAAGTACTCTATCAATGTCTTTTGCTAGGGAAGAACAAAACACAAGTACTCTCACCATTCTCTTGGTAGTTTCGAAACCTGGGTGACCACAATGCAAAATCTGGATATATTCTTGTTGTAAGGAAGCAGGAGCAATAATTTTAGGACCTTTGAAAATAATGCCATCTTCCATTAGCAACTCATCTCTGTAAGGAAAGTAAGGTTGCACATTGGGTGGTACACTAGATTGCTTTGACGGCTATCCAGCACTGATGTAGTGATGGATCTTTTGCAAAACTGGATCAGTCATTGTATGATCTCAAAGCTCATCAAGTCTTGTGTTAGAAAAATTATGCACTTCCATGACATCAAAGTAAAAATTCTCTGCATCAAGCTATTCTGTAGTATTTATGGGTGATATGGATAAGGTATCAGCCAGATAAAAAAAGTCTGCCTTTCTTATAGACATAGACCATTTTGAAGTTGTACTTTTGCAATTTAAGCATCATTCTTTGTTATTTCGCTGGAGCTGAATGCATAGGCTTCTTTAAAATAGTAACTAAAGGTTGATGATCAGTTTCAATCTGGATATCTCAACCATATATATAATCATGAAACTTGGAATATGCAAACACTATTGCCAAAAGTTCTTTCTCAATCTGAGCCCAGTTTATCTCAGTCTGGGTATGTGTTCTAGATGTGTAGGCTACTAGACTGCCTTCTTGAAGAATTATTGCACCTAAACCAAATTCTGAAGCATCGTAGGAAAGAGTTACTAGTTTGTTGACATCATAGTACCTTAATGTTGGAGGGGTAGCAATTTTCTGCTTAAGAACTTCAAATGCTTTCTAGTGCTGTTCTAGCCATAACCATGTAACATTTTTACATGTGAGCTCTCTCCATGGTGCTGTCAGTTCACTGTAGTTTGGTATAAACTTGCCTAATTAGTTGACCATACCAAGAAAATGTTGTAGAACTTGCACATTATCTGGTGCTGGCATTTCAAGAGTGGCTGCTTACTTGGACAGGTCTGGTCTCAAGCCAATACTTGTAAATAAATGACCTACATATGTAACTTCTGGTAGTCTGAATTTGCACTTCAGAGGACTGACCTTTAAGTTCACTTCACGTGATCTGTCTAGAAATCTCTTTAGATTTCTGTCATGCTCTGCCTCATCACTGTCTCTGACCAATAAATCATCTACTATTATGGCACAAGGATAACCCGAAAAAAAAAAATTGCTCCATTGCACACTGAAAGAGTTCACATGCAGAATTTATTCCAAATGGCATCCTGAGGAATCTATATCTTCCAAATACGGTACTGAATGTAGTCATTAGTGATGATTTGCAATCAAGCATCACTTGCCAAAATGAACTCTTTGCATCTAAGACAGAAAAAAACAGTGGCATTCAGTATCAGGGCTGCTACTTCTTTGAGTGTATGCATAGAAGTGATGTGGTCTCTTCAATGCTTTGCTCAAATCTCTCGGGTCAATGCATATTCTGATTTTATCTGAGCCTTTTTTATGAGTTGCTACTATGGATGACACCCATTCGGTAGGTTCTGTAACTGGACAAATTACACCTTATTGCACCATTTTATCCAGCTGAGCTTGGACTTTATGCTGCATAGCTATCTGAACTCTTCTTGCTGGTCTGGCCACTGTACTGATCTCTGGGTCTAGTTTCATAGAATACACCACTGGAAATTTGCCAAACTTATCATCGAAATCATCAGCATACTCTGAAAAAATAGTGTTAGTGAAGCTGAAACTGGGATACATGCTTTTTTGATTAACTTCTTTGGTAAAAGAAAGCAGATTCATTCTCAAACTGTCCCTGATATCCAATAATGACCACACAGGTCTGTGAACTACATAGAATAATAGGCTATAACAGCTCTTGGCTACATAACATGAAAACACTACTGAGCCTTCGGTTTGAATTTCTTCACCACCATAAGCAACCAGTTTCTCACAACTAGTCGCATTTAGTTGTTCACCAGTTCTGAGCCTTGCAAAAGTATCTGCAGATATAACATTACACTTTGAACCAGTGTCTGTTTTGAGCTCAATGGATTTACCATTGATCTCAAAAGTAAAAAACACTTCATTTCTTGCCAATAAATCTACTGCATCAATCTTTTCACCAATCACTGACACACCATCTACATAGAAAGTGGACTATTTCAAATTTACTTGATCAGCTTGCTTTTTTGCGTGGCCCTTCTTTGTAACTGTGTGAGGTCTACTTGATTTAAAAAATCTTTGAAAATTGTTCCATTTCTTACATTTGTGGCATTGCTGACCAAATCCTATGTACTTTTCTCTTCTGGACTCATGGTTGGCACCACAATTGTGACAGTTAACAATAAAGCTTGATTTGGATTTTATAAACAATCTATTGGCTGAAATTTTAGTTGATAGATTGATGTTTTAATTCATATATATATATATATATATATATATATATATATATATATATATATATATATATATGTATATTTTTTGACTTATTTTAAATGAGAATATGCATATATATTGTATAATGCTAAGTTTGAAGCACATGATTTTAGCTTTGTTTCATATTTAATTTTTTTTGTTTTAATTTAATTTTGGAGTAGTAAGTTGATATGTATATTTAATTGTGCAGATTTATTCATTTGTCAGTTTGTATATAATAGAGTCATTGCCTTTTGGCTTGTTAAAAGTCTGAAGCAGCATTCTTGTAGACACAAAAGCACTCACTTATTTTAATAAGCAATTTAGTGTTTACTCCGTTCACCATGTTTGCTGCCTCTTTTTTGTTTTTAAAATATGTTTGGTTTATAAGAGGTGCCTAATTCATCAATTCCTTGTGTGTTTTTGATTTGTGTTTTACTGATTCACCCTTATACTGTACTGAGCCGGGTCTGTTCTGCACTGGATAACCTTAGTTCTACACTGAGCATACTCCTTTAACTGAACTGGTCTTAGAATTTACTAGAAGACTACGAGTTTTACCTGGAAGTCCCACAGGGGCTGCTGCTGCCGTGTGCTTAGGCCTGCTTTTGCCTATCACATGTTGCATACTGTCTACATTATCTCTGGAGCCTGTTGAAACCATACTTATCACTAGTAAGCATGCTTGTATGACTTTCTGTAACTTCATGGATCTGACAAATCTCAGTGGCATTGCTCAGCATCACATCACTGTCATGAAGCAAAATCTTTCTCACAGCAGCATTATTAATACCACACACGAGTCTGTCCTTTATTAATTCATCTTTTAAATCACCAAACGTACATATTTTAAATTTGTTTCTTACGTCAATAATGTAAGCTGCAAAAGTTTTGCCTTGTTTCTGATCTTTCATGTAAAACAAATGCCTTTCTAATCTAACATTAGTCAGGGGGTTATACATTTCTCTGAATTTGTGCTTCAAACACTCAGGGTCTTCCCTTGATTCAGCCTGTACAACAATACAATGAGTTTCTCCTTCACCTTTGTACACTGCCGGTGCATACACAAATGAACACTCCCTTTCAATGGTCTTTGACCCTGCTAGGTTTAGCAAAATGAATACCCTGGTGCATGCATCTTTATCAGAATAAACTGCTTGTATAAGTATACCATATATATTCTCCAGTTCTCTGCAGTATTCTGATCAAATACAAGTGGTTATGGCTTGCAAAATCCATCTGCCATATTAACATATCTTAGTGAAGACTTTTGCAAATATACACATACACATGCACTTATACATACAAATATACCTGTGCTTGAAATTTATGCCAGTACTTGCAATAGCACAATAAGCCTTTGGAAAACTAAACTTTATGAAATAAGTCTCCTGGGCACTGCAATACTCTGAATTCACTTTACTGTAAAAATCACTTTTCTTGAAATTATTTTACTGTACAAGCCATTTATCTTGAAATTACTTGACTGCAAAACTCATTTATCATCATTTTAAGAAATATTTTGAATAACTGCACAGTGCAAATAAACTAGGCAATAGAAGCTGAGGGCAAGAAAAATTTTGAATAATTGTACTTTACGAATAAACTATTTTGAAGTAATTGCAATTTGTTCTTTGGGCACATCTATGTATTTTTTTATATTTACTCTGCACTGTATTGCTTCATTATGTTTGCTCTTCTTGCACATTTTATGTAAATGTATTTCCTGACTGCTTGAATCTTATTCTTGTATTATACCATTAACTTTATGTAACAATGTTTCATTGTATTGCTTGTGGAGCTTTTCTCCCCGGGCCTCCACTGAAAATGGGCACTTCTTGGCCCAGTGGACTTCCCCGGTAATCAAACTGAAATAAAAATAAATATAAATAATAAATAAATTTGTGAATATACTGTTCTGAAGTAATTGTACTTTGCGAATGAACTGGGCAGAAGAAGTTCACAGCGAGAAACACTGAAATAACTGCACTTTGAGAATAACAGTACACAGCACAGTGAAATTTCCCAAAATGGCTGCACTTTGCCAAAATGGTCTGTACAGTGCAAGAAACACTCTGCAATGGCATCACTGAGAATAGACACACCCATGCACAAGAAACTTTTTGAAATGGCTGTATTTGATTGCACTTCATGAAATAGTTGTACTTTGTGCCCATAAAATTCTTTGGAATAAATCCACAGTAATAAACGCACACTGTAAGCATTTTTACACACTTTGAGATAGTTATGCTATTTCAGGCTTCAGTCAATGTGAAGTAGTAATTTACGCCAAAACACAGCAAATTGCCCAATTGGATGCAGTCGCCTTGCTTTATTTATGCTCAATGTGCCCTTTTCTGCCCCTTCTGTTATATTCATTTTGCTCGTTTAATCTCTTAATATGCCATTTTTGCCCTTTCTTTATATTCGTTTTGCTCATTTAATCTCTTTTCATGCCCATTATACTTTCTTGTACTCGTTTTAACTCTAGACATGCTCGTTTTACAATTCTGATATAGTTCTGAACCCCTTATGCACTTTTCTGATACCATTTTATCAAATAATCTTGTTTTAAACATTTTGTTTGATTGAGGTTTTTTATGCTTCTCTTTTGCTTAATAAATGTTTCTGTGCTATTTGTTTGCTTGACACGTTTTGTGTCCTTGTAATGCTCCATTTTATATCTTTTAATAAATAAATCTTTTATGTGGATTTTCCTTACCTTTAGCTTACTTCTGGCCCTTTTTTGCTCTCAGGTCACTTAGTTTGCATTCACCATTACCTCTGCATCTCATGGCTCTAAAGATTAGTCTTTGACATTCCGGTTCTTACACCATGTTGCTCACCAGGTCAGGAAGAAACAGGCGAAGGCTGTGAGTTCTTGTTCAAGCAGCTTTATTATATACAAACACATCATAAACCAAGCTAAGTAACTTTAACTTATAAATAAACTAGCCATCATGCAGATAGATGTTAACACTCTGGCTGCACCTTCAAAATGGCACTAAAGCTAACGTGCTTGGTATTTATATGCATACACAAACTTTGGAAATACTTCTTAAAGGTAAAACACACCTGTTATTCTACAATTTTTAAAAATAAATGATTCTAAAAAACTATGTATCATTCCTCTTTACATTTCCACTGGTAATAATATACCCATATTTGAAAACATCTTGGCCTGGATCTCTGACACTGTCAAAAATGAATCTCTCATACTTGGCGATGTGAATATTAACTCATCCAATATCTGTTCTAAACTCCCCTCTACTAACATTAACCTATTTCATTTCTCCCAATTAATCACATCTCGTACTACATTTAACAAAGATCATATGGAAGGCTCTATTTTACATTGTATACTGGTCAGTGACCCAAATAAAATCTCCTCAGCAGGTACCCTCCCAAATACTCTTAGCGATCATCTGCCTAACTTTGTTTTCAGCTCATCCCCCTCACTCAGAAATGAACATCATTACAAAAACACTCAAAATTTAGCCAACTTTTATCCTCAAACATTCACAAACATACTGAAAACTATGAATTGGAATATCCTAAAAAATTTTCCACTTGATGAGGCAGTAAACTACTTCAATAGTCTATTTCTGCAAATACTAAATAAACTTGCTCCTCCACGAACAAAAAGGACAAAAAACAGTTATGTCCCTTGGCTACAATGCAATTAATGCATACCAGAAATAAATACTAGAAACAATGGCATAAAGACCAAAGCCCTATTACACACCAATACTTTAGGCAACTCCCCAACCAAGATAAAAAAACAAGTAATCAAAGATAAAAAAGAATACTTGATAAAATTTCAGTACAACTACAAGAAAACTACCCCCAAATTTTGCTCAGCCTTAACCTCTTCTAAACCCAGGTACTAAAGCTCAGCCTACTCCATTCCCAAACAAAACTCATCCTGACACTGCAAATGTTTTCAATGCTCATTTCATAAATACGATATCCAACATTACTTCTAATTTAACCACACACCAAAATGACACTAACTCTTCCACTAACATTTCTTCATCAAAATCCTCTCGAGTCCTCAGAAATCTCCACATTCATTCTAAGCTCCTTCTCCCTAAAACCCTTTCCTACTGCCACAGTAAAATGGCTACTTCTGAAATTTAAGCCAGGCTCTAATGCAGCTGATAATCTGTCCACAGAATATATAAGAATAGCTGCAGATGCAATTGCATATCCCATTATCATACTTATAAATAGATCTATCCTTGAATGTTATGTCCCTAATATCTGGAAATGTCATATATTTTACCCCTCCACAAAGGTGGTGACCCATCAGACCTCTCCAATTACTGACCAATTTCTATTCTCTCTCTTATCTCTAAGATTCTGGAAAAATTTACAGATTCAACTCCTTGACTATCTCATCAACAATCATATTTTGTCTCCTACACAGAATGGCTTTAGGCCAGGTCACAGCACAATGACAGCTTTAGTCTCTTTCTTGGGTATAATAAACAATTCTAGGACTCTGGTGAATATGTCTCTTCTACTTTCTTAGATCTATTCAAAGCTTTCAATACTGTGTCTCACCCCCTTCTTCTGGATAGACTCTGCCAAACTGGTTTCTCCCCCACTCACTCAACTGGTTCTCTAGTTATCTATCCAACAGGCAACAAGCAGTCAGATGGAATTCCTGCCTTTCCTCTTATCTCCCCAACCCCACTGCTGTTCCCTAAGGGTCTATTTTAGGTTCCCTAATAATTGGCATTTTCTTTTTATTAATAATCCACACTTAACTTGCGGTGGTGGAGCTGCTGTAGCATTGTCGCCTCACAGTAAGATGCTGTCCGGTTCAATTCTCAGCAAGAGCATCTTCTGCATGGAGACATGCATGAATGGGCGTACCTTTGTTGAAGGTTGTGCGTCAGGGCTGGTAACTCGGCACGTAAAAATCAACTACCAATCATTAGCGGACCGGAGTTCCACTGTGGCGGCCCCTGACCAGGAAAAGCCAAAAGACACAACAACACAACATTAATAATCTACACTTATCTCTTACTCAAGGCTCTATTATCCAGTATGCAGATGACTCCACAATCATTTACTCCACTGATTCTATACCCAAGCTTCAGCACATTACCCAAATAATATTTTCCTCAGTTGAAAATTGGCTTACAAAAAAGAAATTGCTTCTCAGTCCTAACAAAAACAAGCTAATAGTTTTTCTCTCAAGAAAAACTGTCTTAGACCTAGACACATTTTCTATTCTCTCTCAGAAGAAAACTCCTATTGGAATAGTTGCCCATACTAAATTACTAGGGGTTATTATAGATGAGCACTTAACATTTGATCTACATGTTCTACATAACATTAAAAAAAAATTACCAAAAACTCGGATTGCTGTATAGACACAAAACTTCCTTAACCGTACTACTAAAAAGACCCTAGCTATTACTTATCTTCTTCCATCTCTTACCTATGGTCTTCCAGTATTCACTAAGTTACTCTGTACCCTAAAATCAAAATTAGAAACCTGCTACAACAAAATAGCTAGATTTGCTGTTAATGCTTCTTCCTCTTCTCATCACTGTATAGCTTTACACTCTTTAAACTGGCTCGAACTACCACATTATCTCTCCTATATTCAATTAATCTCAGCACATAAAATAGTACATAAACCCTCAGTATGTCCGTCCCTCACTTCCTTGCTCAGCAACTACCTACCCCACAGGTCCCTTAGATCTAAGAATCAACATCTATTACAAATACATAAATCAAAACATCCTGCTGATCAATTTTATACTCTTATTCTGTAACAAGACTCTGGAACTCTCTTCCTCTCACTGTTAGATTCAACACACAAACTCTGCTTCTAAAACTTCCTTACATAACTATTTATCTTCCATTTGGAATTGCATTGCTCTACACCCCCTGCATCTAAAACCTAACCATATTCCGTCACCACTACCCCTACTTCTTACCCACCTTAAACTAGCCTCTAACTATCATATAACATAATCATATTCATATAACAATCTTTTTCTTCACCTCTATACCTTCTACTTCTTTTTCCCTTCTATTCTCTATTTCCTGCAATTCTCCCTGTTTTTTATTCTATTTTCATAATGCTCCTGTGTCCCTGTTTTCTTCTATTTCTACCTCTTTACCTTCAGCACTTCACCCCAAAATCTATCTTTTCATATCCTTGACTTCTAGTAATGTACCACCTGAATATTATGCATGATTTTCATTCTCACAATTTTGCTATACCTCTGAAGTCAATAACCCTGTAATAATTATAGTTTCTTTTCTGTGTTTATTTTACACTGTTTGTACCTTGAAACTGTTGAGGTTAACTAGCCTGTTTACATTTTAATTTTTCTATACTATTACTTGTTTTGGAGCTTTTATCCCTGGGCCTCCACTGAAAATGGGCTCCCAAGGCCCAGTGGACTATCCCAGTAAACAAATGCCAATAAATAAATACATAAATCTTGCTGGAGGATATTACATGTCCTTTTATCAAATTCCGTCTTAGTCTCCACCTCAGTCACTTCACCAGTTTTGTCATAGGTGTTACTGGATTTAGCACAGGCCTCCTCACATTTAGGAGTTCCAGATGAAGTCACTGCAACTGATTCTTGATTGACAGACTCAGCTAGAAGAAAGCTGTATGAACTTTGAAGACCTGCAGCTGATTCTCCAGGAACATCTGGATGAGCAACTCCTCTCATTGCTACTTTCACTGTATTACAATGAATTAAACTAAAGGGGGAGGATAGATAGAATGACTACTGCAATGTATTAAGAGACATGTTGCCAAAAGAGCTTGTAATAAGGGTTTACTACTGAAATCTTGAAAGTGCATAGGTCAACCGGTCAAATGGCTGACCCAAAATCCTGACTCTGGAACAGGGAAATTGCGGCCAGGTCAAAATTGAATACATCGTCACCCGTAGTTCAATGTATTCGACATGGCAGGAGGTGATGTCAGTCACTTATGCTATGCAGCTTACCGGAGCCTGACATTCCATAGTCAATGGTACATGTATTTTACTATTTTGCAGGGGTCCCCCTGCACCCCACACCCTGCAAATTATATATACCAACAAGAGATCGCACTGCAGTGAAGAAATGGGTAAATTCCCTGTTCCTCACTGAACCGTGATCTCCACTCAAAATGTCAACCTCAAATACTCATACTACACTATCCATTCGATGTGCTGTAGTCAATGTATTTGGGTTTGCAAGACTATGCATTGGAAAACTGGAGTTTGACAGTGTCACTCTCGATTGAATGCAGTTCACAATGGTGAAAGTAAACTTGTAATAAGGCAGTGTGTGCTGATGTATAATCTACACTGCTCTGTAGAATGCCTTGCCCTATAGCAAATTGTCCTTTTCCCAGCTCTGCTGCTGCCACAGGCACTGACAGTTCTATGACATGCCTACAACACCCAGCTCTGCTGTTGCCAAAGGCACTGATGATTCCATGACATGCCTACAACACCCAGCTCTGCTGTTGCCAAAGGCACTGATGATTCCATGACATGCCTATAACACCCAGGTCTGCTGCTGCCACAGGCACTGATGGTTCTATGACATGCCTACAACACCCAGCTCTGCTGTTGCCAAAGGCACTGATGATTCCATGACATGCCTACAACACCCAGGTCTGCTGCTGCCACAGGCACTGATGGTTCCATGACATGCCTACAGCATCCATCTCTACTGCTGCCACAGGCACTGATGGTTCCATGACATGCCTACAACACTCAGCTCTGCTGCTGCCACAGGCACTGATGGTTCCATGACATGCCTAAAACAAATAATCTTATTGCTTCTAAATGAAAGGTCTACTGCAGCTTTCCACAAGGTAAAAAAAAAAAAACTTACCCGATTTTGTACTGTCCATCTGAAACCACTGCAGGTACCACAGGATTCAATGGCTTTTCAGCTTGTCTGCTGAAAAGAACACACTTAGTACATGCTGTACACTGAAGCAATCATGTTTACTCAGTAAAATAAGTGCAGAGCAAACCTCTCAACTGTACATTTTTATGCAGAATGTCCAGATTTTTGCCTCTTATTTTTCATCTTTTTTTCATAAAATTGTTTTTTTTTACAAATTAGTGGCAGCTCATTAAAGACTGAAGTTAGAATATAATGACAGACATTTGAGTTTCAGACTTCATACCCTTCAGAAATTTCATGCTAATGCACAACCTGTTATTCTGTCAACTTTCTAAATTTGTAAGGGCAATATTTAAAAAATGTCCCTATTTTTAGGCCTTTGCCCCTCTTTTATTTATGGCTTTGTCCTGATTTTGTGCTCTAAGAGATTGTAAAGTATGGTGCAGAGATGTTGCCAACCTGATGCTGGGTTACGCATTACACAGAATATGAGCAGTTCTATAGATCTCTCCTCAAAAGTGCTTCCTACATAAAAGAAAGGGAATGACAAATTATACATGACATAATCACTACAAAGCTGGCAGTAACATGCTTGAAAAATACATGTTTGCATGTGCACTGAACTCCCATTTAAAGGAGCCTTGCTAAATCCATCCACTGAGGTGTTCAGTTATACAGTGCCATGGATGGCAATGGTGGTAGTTTCAGTGATGAATGGAAAGTGAGAAAATGGTCTACTACATATGAAGTATGTCATCATATATTGTTGCCTATCAAAGGTAGGGCACAATAATAAGGCTGAAATTGGAGCCCTGTACATTGTAGTGGTTTGCACATAATGGTCAGTTATGCACAATAGGTTTTAACTTACCTAGTTAGGAAGGCAGTTAAACTTACTGACAGATGTACTGCCTCTTCCTGACCAGCACACTTTGCCTTCCTCTGCTGTGCAACTGACACTTCTTTTTGTTTCAGTGTAGACTCCACCTCTACTACACAAACTCACAATCAGAAATGCACATTTCTCCTGCCTACTAAAGTCAGGGCAATGCAATACAGCTTACATCTTTACAGGCACAGACATCTCAACTATCCCTATTTTGTAGGGACACCTCTCACGTTTCTCAAAGTTTTGTATTCCTCCTAAAACTGGAAATTGTTTTAGAATTTCTAAAATAACAGGGTCACCATTTAAAATGTGCCCATAATCTGGGACCTTTTCCTTAGCTATTTTTACTTTGTTCCAAATTCTGTTGGTAAAAGCTGAGAGCTCTGTTCCATCAGTGAATAACTGACTGTCCAAGGGCTTATTTTTGGCCAGAACCTCATCTCAGTAGATGAAAAATATGTACCACTGTCACATGTACTTCAAAGCCATGCAGCATGGAGAAAGCTAGAGGAGCCCAGCTGCATCTTAGATTTAGTCACAGGCTGGATGCCAGTATTATAATGAAAATAAGAAGGAGGAATGCATAAAAATAAATAAATAAAAACTGACTGGATGCTCAATAAGTACAAGTTCAGCATCTATATTCCTCTACTGGGACAAGGAAAATGGACAACATTTCCAGCTACTGGTACATTTAATATTCCAGGCATGTTGAATCAAAAAGCAGGCTACCTTCCAACATTTCAGTCATGGATCAGTTATCAAAAGAAGCTTTAAAATGTCAGTGTCAGCAACTTTTTCCAGCATTAGGTCTGATGAGCAATGGAAAATTTGCAATCAGCTTACATTTTTACACAGAAGTTAACTACACCACTCAACCTAAAGACAGTATAATGGAAGACACGACAATGGCCACAGTATAACGCAAGATGCCATAATGTCTACAGTTAGTGCAAGGTGCCACAACAGACACAGTATAATACAAGATGCCATGGCAGCCACAGTGTAATGCAAAAAAGAACAAAATACAAATAGGCAGGTTTTTCTCTCGTTTCACTGTATTATACATCTGTTAATGTAATAACAACAAGATAGCGACTTATAATAAACTTAAGTTGCAATTCTATCCAAGTTAACACTGCTACACATCTCTGAATTTTTAGCCTTCACTCTGGCTGCTTCATGTTACAACTAAAGGTTCAGATAATTCTACACAACTGATGTATTTCTATCAAGACTTTTCAGCCAACAGTGCCTGCAGCACTGAGAAAACAGCACCGCACCTTAAGTGAAGGCTATTACAGTCAAGACATGAACTAGAATTGGACCAGTCTTCGAAAGGCTCCTTCCCTGAGGTATGTCATTACAAAATGTTCAGGTCTATCCTCACCGCTTCCAGTGAAGTGCATCTCTGAATGATGTCACATCACTACAGCACAATATTTAGTAAAATAAAACACAAGTACTCAGACTGCTGACCAGAATGAAAACATTATTCAAAATGAAGAACATAGGAGGATATGATGTTGCTTTGCCAGGAATGGTCTGCACCATTCTCCTCTAAGCTTTCGAATATTGGCCAAAACAGAACCTAAAAAAGATACAGTGGCGGAGGGCAATGGAAAACTGAGAAACCTTCCAGGATAACAAAGCCAACCCTAGAAAATCTAAAGATGTTACTGTTCAATCTCAGGAATCTAAGCAAGCTATACTCACTTCAAAGTCTCCCCACTGTGGAAAATGCAAACATTTGTGCAGTTACAAAGACATGGTTTAAAGTATACAGCATAATCCACAGTGCAGGCCTACAATGCCTTTAGACACATTTAGACCAGCTACTGCACAGGCACAGAATAAAGGTGGAGGTATTTCACTGTATGTCAGATTGAAACAGACCTGAATGCTGATCAAACAAGATATGCTTTTTATGCCTCTCTGTGTCTAGATTACCATACTGTATCTTTGCAAGATATAGGTCCAACTCTTATCACCCAGGAATCCATAACACATACTTTACTGGATCTCCTCACCACACAACTCATAACCTAAGTAGACATAATCAAAACTGTGAAGAAATTAGGCACTGTCATCTGTGCTTGCATGTCTGGCTGAAGTTTTGTACATTATTTCAAATTAACCTGTGTATTATATGCCAGCATTACTAGCTATTAAATTGTAAATAAGTTCTTACATATTGATTAATACAATGTTTGTACAGGATGTTATAAAAATTGAATAGTGTCCTTTTACATGTCTAACTGTGCATGTTTGTGAAGGACATTCTAAATGCAGCCTGTGTCAGAGTCATCTGATCTACAGATGCTGTCATTGGTATGTTTTCAGTTGCTCTGTGCTTACTTTTAGAGGCTGATAACAGGACGGAACTTTCAAAACAGCTCTGTGTTGATTTTCAAAGAGTAAAATGAAAATAAGAACTGGAACAGTTGAGACAGTTAACCTAGCTTATAAAATATCTTGCTGAAGACAGTTTAAACAGTTGTGTTCAGTTCAGTTGTGTTCACAGTTGAGTTATTCAGTTGAATGGTAGTTGTGCTGACAGTTGTGTTGAGTGGATACCCAAAGGACTCACCAATAACTGTAAGCCTGCCTTTACTCTGTTGTAATATTTAGTTTAGATCAGGGACAGTGTTCTCTGGTTAGATAGAAAATTATAGCTAATTAGTCAGAGTATTTTCTAAATGTTGGCTTTCTGTCCATCAGTATTAATTTCATTTTAATTGTAACTGAATTCTGTTTGTTCATTGAAATTACTGTTTTATATTTTTAATCATTTTGCTCATTATTAAATCTTTTTATTATTTTAGATTATGGCTGGTCAATCAGTGTATTTTTTAGGGAGTTGAGAGTGCTTATACCTGTTTGGATAATTTCAGGGCCACTCTGAAAGCCTGGTTGCTTTAGGTTTTGATATCTAATTTTAATAATTGGACAGCCCTTTAAAAGGGCATGAAGATGAGCTGATTGGTGGCAACATTGTAGCTGTTCATTTGGGGGAAGGGGCACAGCTAGAAATCTGTGTCATGATTTCCCAGAAGCGTTTGGATGTGTGAGATTCAATTTATTTAAGTGTGAGTGTATCCAAGGTCTTAAACTGGGTCACATTGTTATGAAGTGTGTAATAAGAAATTACATTATGGGTGGACAGAAGTATACAGTCCAGTCTCAAGCTATAGAGTGTGTTCCTGTTGTACTCTTAGGGGAAATTGTGAAATATTGCTCCTGTTTAACTGATGGTCTCACATTGACATTAGTGAGGATTGAAGTTGCTTAGTTACTGACCCAGGATAGTACGGGATGTCACATACCGGTGGCAGTTTTGTGGGATATTAACCAGAAGTCACAACTACTACCATGGAAGTACACTGCATCCACCCTACTGTAATGTCTTCTTTGGTATGGTCAAACCATTTTAAGGCAAACTTCCTGCTATTAAGTGATAACTTGACAACATTTCAAGTGCCCCACAAACCCTGAAGACACTGCTGGCTATGCTGAATTGTTAAGCGACTCTATACAGCCATGTTAGAAGCATAGGTAGCTCTGCTTACCAGAAACAAGCACAGAACAAAATCAAAAGCCATCCTGAGAGTAGCCTAGCAGCAACAGGAGGCATAACAAAAAGTTATGGCAAAAAATGTAGAAAATGGTCAGCTGAAAATGTTAACTCAATAACAAATTGACTTTGGCCAGTACAGCATGCAGTGTACTGAGCAGAACTTCACCACAACAGAATCAAGACCAGCTGTGTTAGCAGCTTAAAATCCTGGCACTGTATAAACAACTAAAGAATAGTTTATAGTGATCTAAATCAGATTTTACTTGTACCATAATATAAAGTAATAAATCATATGCTAATCACCAACTTTACCCCACCTTTTGTGCAGAGGTCAAATAGACTTATCTCCCACCACACATATGAATTCTGCCACCAGAGACTCTTATAAATGAACTGGTAATCACTATTTGATCAGCAAACCAACAAAAAAGAAATAAAACTGTATTACAATCATCAATTCACCGTCCATGATTAACAATAAAAGTGGTACAAAGTGATTTATGGCTGACGTAGTTGTAGCAAAGGCAGTAACAATGTACACTGCCCTAATACTGTTTTGACCTGACCCTGTGCGTTTTTTCAAATTATAGTGCTTATGTCCTAAGCAGTGAACGGAAACCTAAATGAATCTCAGCATATAATACAACAGAAATTTAGAAAATGCATGGTTATTAATATTACAGTGTTCTAAGAACCACATGAAACAAGAGTGCAAAACAGTGAAACCCTGCAATAAATACCAGCAAACTGTTAACTTTCTGTTTATAAAACCAATACTTAATCTGTTTTGAGTCTTTGTTCACATTAAAAATTATGCTAACACAGGTCTCATTATTCCAGCAACTTTCTAAGTTTATAAGAGCAATATTTAAAACCTGTCCCTACTTTTTGGCTCATTATCACCCTCTCTCTTTCACGCGCACACACACACACACACACACACACACACACACACACACACACACACACACACACACACACACACACACACACACACACACACACACACACACACTGCATATTAACATACATCCAGTCATTCCAGCAACTTTTTTAAGTTTATAAGAGAAATATTTAAAACCTGTCCCTACTTTTTGGCCCTCTCTCTCCCTCTTTCGCGCACACACACACACACACACACGCACACAATGCATTCTAAAATACATCCAGTTATTCCATTAACAAGTTTATAAGAGCAATATTTAAAACCTGTCCCTACTTTTGTGTCCACTATCTCTCTGTCACTGTCTTACATACCCACACACACACACACACACACACACACACACACACACACACACACACACACACACACACACACACACACATGTGTGCACCCTGCCCCCCACACACACACAGACACACACATTTACTCAATGTGGTCCAGAATTCTGAACCCAATTTGTTCATAGTACAGCATGTCGAACAAAGCAGAAGCTTCTCACTCATCCACTCCTTGGTCTCATAACTCTAAAGAAACTCCTTGCTTATCCTCATCTCATCTGGCCAGGCCTGGTTACCAGGTGACATGATGCAGATGCACGTAATGGCAGTCATGCACCCAACCAAATTTCGGAATACTTCAGGAATGAATTTACTATAGGGTGAGCAAACAGACAACAATAATACCATTAGTTGCTTTCATCTGGCCAGTCTCCTCCCTTATGGACAGACACAGATGAATGACTCTACCACAATACGATCTACAGTTACCATTGCTCACTTTAGAACACCAGTACACTTCAACACAGCCATCAACAAGATAGGTAAGAAAAGGGAAGAACAATTGACTGCAGCTGTATTTAATAGGTATTAAGCAGCCCACTAAATACACCAGCAGCCAATAATGATGTCTGGTCAGGTCAACATTCATGTCCCCCCCCATTCTTGCAACTCAGCCAAGGAAAGCTTTTCAGGTGGGAAGGGGACTGGGGAGAGGGGAGGAATTTTAAGGACTTTTTCCCCTGACATTTTTGCTACCCCCCTGGCCAAGTATACACTATAGTGTACATAGCTTTTGCTTGCAAACATCCTTGCTCTGCAGTAGAGGGGCTAAACACTAAATCCCTATCCAAGGGAGAATTTAAAATCTCATTTTTGACATCATCTGGAAGGTTCTGAAAATGCAGCCAAGCAAACCTCCTTAAAACTGTACTAGTGGCCATAGCCCTGGAAGAAGAGTTAACAGAGTCATATACACACACTGCAAACAATGACTATTGACGTGCAGTTGTAGAAACTAAATGATTTAAAGCAGATTTTTCTTCACAAGAAAAAAACTGTAGATAAAATATTCCTCATATGTTCACAATACGTCAGAATAAACTTTGACATATGAGCCTGACATTTTAAGATTCTGAAATTCAAAGCTGCAGACATATACACTTTCCCCCCATACCTCTCAATAATTCCCCCATCCTTATTAGGAAGTGTAGGACTGGAATTAGCTAAATGCTTAGCAGCAGAGGAGTAGACTAAGGCTGTAGCTGCTGGGTCAGGTTTGGGAATAGTATATAAAAATGTAAAATATTGAGGGGCTTTAAACATCCTATCTGCTTTTTGAGGGACAGCTAGCTGACTATCAGGAAAATTTTAAGCAGCAACATACACACCTTCAAAAGTAGGCAGGACAGGACAAATGGGTGTAGGTTCTGGAAAATCCTTTTGTTACACTTTATAGTATTTTTTGAGTGACTGTTCTCCCACTGAAAACACTGGAACATTCTAGCAATAGTCTTACAGAAAGAGAACCCCTGACAGGGAGAATTAAAAAAGAGAGCTCTCCTCTGAATCTGAATCAGAAATCTGAGGATGTAATCCTCAGTCCCTTAATCCCTTAATCCTTTAACCCCTTATTTCTTTCCTGCAACTTCCTGTTCAGATTCAGAATCTTGAATCTCTTCAGGAAAGGAGGCATCCCTCTTTCTTTTACTGGATAATACTCTACAAGAAGGATCAATAGCCTGAATCAAACCCTGAGCCAGTCCCAGTAAACTACTCCTATTCAAAGAAATTTGAGGAGGAGGAGTAAACACATGCTTGGTTTTCTGTTTCATTTCTGACAGGAAAAAATAGGTCAACAGTGTTACTAATGGCAGCCACTGTTATTTCATGGATGGGCACAGCATTCTGACACAACTGGAAAACCTTCTATATTCTTTCTCCCAGAGCAGACAAGAGTGGTTCTCCCTTACCTACAAAGGGGACCCCCAACAGCCACAGAGGACAAAGCTAACCCTGGTCCATAGTGATTGTAGGTTCTACAACAGAGGGATCTGGGGTAAACGATGAATGGTCTATGGTACAATAAATGGCCACAGTCACCCACGTGCAGTTAAGGCAAATTGCTAACCTGCGGTGGTGGCAAAGGCTGTCTGCTTAAGATTTTCTTTTTGTGGCTGGAAGAAGGTCAGACCATGGTGCCTCTAGCCTGGAGAAAGCCAATAAATAATGCCAGTAAAACTACCAGCCCACAAAAGTTACTTTTTTGACAGAAAAAAACACAATACAAAGCACTTTCAAAAGCTATGGTAGCCCCACAACCTTAAAATAAACTTAATTTCTCCACAGAGGAAGTTTATCAGTTTGATAACATTACTTTTAAACTGACAGAAACAAGCACTCTGTTTAAAAGTATGTTACAGTCTTGAGACTATCCATTAAAACACAACACGCCTACTTTCAACATAAATTTCCTGAAGAGGAAAGTAATAAAACATCAGTAAAAAAAAAAAAATGGAAGTTTTTCTCCAAAGGGAACTTATCTGCCCAGTAAGGAAAGCACAAGCTGACTGTCGATCCTCAAAAGCCTCAGAGGAGTGTATTCTTCAGCGGCAGTAAAACTCTGTAAGGCTTTGCACCCAAAGTTGTGTTTTAGTCAACTCAACTTGAACCGCTTGACAGTTTGGGTGTATGTAAGGTGAACTGAAGCTATGGAAGCTGGCTGGCTGCTATATCCTTGGCAGAATATAACCCATATAGCTAAACCTACTGCAGCAGAGATCAATATGAAGAACATTAACAAATACACAGCAGCAGTACAGGTTCCATAAAACCTCAGTTCTATCAATAACACTGTGTTATTAAAGAATGCAAACATTTGTCATCTATATAACTAAATGTGACACACAAAAACAAATAACTACAGCTGCACAATATACAGTAAGAGCATAAGGTGTAAGCAAGCATATATATTGTGAAGCACATGCTGGAAAAGGGGCATAAGACACTTTTTTCATCTTTTTTTCTAGGAACTTTTCACCACTACTCCTGTCTCCATCCGGCTTTCTTCCAGTAGGATGTGAGTTTATTCATTGTCCATGCCAAGTCTTAGCCCTATGTGTCAGAGTCTGTCCAAAGGGGAGCATCATCCAGGCAGCCATGAGGGTAGCTTGTGCATCCCACTTATGTCTGCTCCTACCAATGACTGCTGTGAAGATGGCACAGTTGTCCCAGAAGCCTGAGCATCTGACTTCATGCCCCCAGCCTTTCACTTTTCAGAATGGACCTTAGCTGTCTCCAGGCTAAGTAATTATATAATGATACTCCCCTTTTGCCATTGTGTATGTCCAGGGCATAGGTGGAAGCAGTTTTTATTATAGCTAACCCTTGCCTTTTATTGTTATTGTGAGCATGTGAGGCCACCTATACCCTCCCATCATGTGCATGCATGCATTCTGGATCAGGACCACTATTCCATACTAGCAGAAGAGACACACCCAACCTCCTTACCTCCATCAGTAAGTGCCTGAGATGCTAATTAAATTCATGTTACCTGAGCCACAGTAAGAGCTTTATCATTGTATGACATTGATGCAGGACTGGGTGTAGGAAACATTATCATTGTCCATTTGATCAGGTGCCATTGCCATCTCACCAAAGTATTCTTGCCAAGTGACACTGCCACTTTAAAATCAAAATTAACTTGGTAATTTCAGTGAACCCAGCAACAGTTAGAAGCTATTCAAAGGCAAACTACCTTTCATTAAGTGATAGTTTGTGAAAAGGCAATGGCTCTTCAAACCCAGAGAACATAGCAGCCTGTGTAGAATTTTTCAGAGAAACCATGTATAACCATGTTAATGCCTCCATAGAGACTACTGTATCTACCAGAAGTAAGTCCAAAACTAATGTCAAAAACAAACCACCATGGTTACATCCCAAATTAAGTAGGATACACAAGCAAAGGAAAAAAGTCATGAAAAAAATCAGGAAGTGTAATTCTTATGAGGATAAAAGTCCTCTTTCATCAAACTTAACAGGGAACTAAGGGGACAAATTAAGTCTAATAAAGACAATTTCAAGATTAAGATAGCCTTCCAGGTGAAAACAATCATAAAGCCATCTTCAGCTATATAAGAAACCTCTTGCAGCACACGTGTGCTGAATTGTTCCAACTTTACGAACCCCACTCACCCTATCCACCCCACATTAAATACCCTGAAACATAGCCCACCAGCTATAGAGAACATACCTTGGTTGCATAAACTAAGGCCAAGAACATAACCTCACTGAGCCCTGATAATATCCTGGGATGCCTCTTGAATAGTCTAAAATGTAACTTAATAGGGTCACTGAAGTCTTTATTTAACTATAGTCTTTAAACAGGCTCTGTTTCACGAGAATGGGAAACTGCAGTGATCACACCTCTTGATAAGGGTGGACCATCAACAGATTCTGAAAATTGCAGATTCAATAGTTTGACTAGTCTTATTTGCAAAGCCATGGAAATGATCAATAAAGACATTGCAGACCTCCAGACAAAAAATACAAGTCAGTCTGGCTTCTTCAAAGGAAAGTCATGCCTACTGAACCCGATGGACTTCTTTGAAAAAGTTAACAAAGGAATGGATGAGGATGAAATGGTGCATACTGCCAGCCTTGATCTGGCTGAGGCTTTTGATACAATACCTATCTCAGACAGTATTAACAGATTTATAGAATTAGGCATAAACCCCTATATAATGCACTGGATAGCCAGCTGGCTCACTGATAGAACACAGAAGATTAGTATGAGAGAGACCACATCCACAAAGAGGCCTGTCACCAGTGGAGTCCCTCAGGGTCCACTCCTCTTTGGCCACTACTTTTAAGAAATCAATTCCAGAGCCAAAGGCCTCTGGCTGACAAAGCTTGCAGATTTTTGCAAACTAGGAGTAGTCATAGAATACCCCTAAAATTCAAATACAATGTAGAAAGATCTAACACAGACAAATAACTGGTGCCAAAGCCATAGCTTAAAATGTAATACCAAGAAATGCATTATAGTACTTTTGGGAAGTAGGACGCCCCAAGAAACTATGTTAGTGATAAAACAGCTCTAAGAGAGATCTGAGAACTCATGTAGATAGTAACCTATACTTAACTAACATGTGCCCAAGGTGGTAAGAAAATTCTTCACTGTTGATCAAATTGTGAGTAAAGTCATGGCATCTATGTCCAGGGAAGTCATCAAACCACTGTACTCTTTCCTCATCAGACCCATCATAAAGTAATATGCCCCTACCCCTAGCAACTGGAATGTCCACTAAGGTCCCTTACAAAAAGAATACATGGCATAAACACAATGTCCTATGCAGATCACCTCAAAGCCCTATCTCTATACCTGGTATCCTAGAGACAACTGAAAGGAGATCTATGCCTGGCTTATACGGCATCCTTCAACCCCACTCTGATGAACCTTTTGCACTTAGGCAAAAAAATCAAGTGGCATCACAACTACTATATATAAATACTTAAGTTTTGCTTGTGATGTAAGTAGGATATGTATGGAGAGACAGATATGTATCTCAGAGAACTCCCATTCTCTGGAATAGGATGCCTAGCTATGTGAAACAAAGTCCCTCCCTCACCCTATTTAAATGTAACTTGGACCATTGGATGGAAAATCGGAATTTCACTCCTGGTCGGGCTCTTATCTCTCTGATGGACACAAACATCCAGTAAATCATGTCATTACCAAAAATCACTCCTATATAATTGTCTAAAACATAAAACTTGTGGGTCACATTTGTGTTGCACTGCTAGGCTTATAAAGGCATTAGTGGTTGTTAGCCTCATATATACCTATGAAGCTATTAACCTATAAATACATAGTTTGTTATATTAATGCTGGGGCTTGCATGGCTTGCAGTGGACTTGCAGCTTGCCCTCACTTTAGAAATATGTTTAATATTTATTTTTGTACTTTAGGTTCATGGGCATGCACGTTGAGTTCAAGTGTGTACATGTGCATGTGTTTGCAGTATGTGTGGTATCAATGTGCTTTGTTGATATGTTTTTTGAATAGGCAGGTCATTGACTAATCTGCCATTGATTATAAAGACCAAATGTTGGAAAAGCAATGTCAGCCTAATGGGACATCCTGGATATATGCATCCAGATACAACAGCAGGTGGGCAGTAGCAATCCTACTGTTGCCTGACACCACATACATTGTTTGTATAGAACAAAATGATGTTTTACAGCAGTATGCAATGCTCAGGATGGGCTTCTGTGTATCTTTATTAACAGTTGTAAATATGCATGCTTAACTGCCCTTACTCTTCATTATTTAATCAACAATATCTTGAATACTTTCAGTAAACATAGCTATCATTTCTATACCCAGCTAGATGTTTCAGAAAACTTGATTCACAAACTTGCATTTAAAATGTTAACTCTGGAATAAGAGTTCAAAATAAGGTACTTTAAAATTCAAGTACCTACAAGTATGGCATTCTTTTTCTTTCTTTTTCATTTTGTTTCCTAGACAATCTGCATAATAGCTCCCCTTCCAACACCATCTCACCCCATTTTTTCTGATGAAAAGTGAGTTGCCATTTCAGATATAGGTGTGTGGGACAAGGCCAGATCCTTCCCGGTCTTACTTATTCCCTTCAAGCATGATGACTATGCTAGAGCCACTGTTGTTGTACTGTATGTCTATCTGTGTGCCTCTGCACAATCTCAAGAGGGTGACCTGACTTATGTTCAATATGCATCATATGTCAAACTGCTGCTACCTGTAGTACCCCAGTCCACTGGCAGGGGTCAAGTGATCCAGTGGGCACACTTCCTCTCTCATTGTTGACTGGTTGAGCCAGCATTGGCCAGTTTCTGCCATCCTTCCCTGCTGTGGTCCTTCCAAAGCCCAAGCCATCAATAAAATATGGGCCATTTGAGTCATTTGGGCTGTAGTCTTGGCTTTATTCCTATATGCCCCAGGGAAAAGGCCAGAGTTGACCATACACTTTAATTTGTCATCCATGAGAATAAAACAGTATTCAGACTACAAAGCCAAAAGAAAATATTGTACCACTTCCAAGATCATTTACACAAAGAATCCAAAAAAAGCTAATAGTATATTTTTACTGTCATCCTAGTCGTCTTCCCTAAGGATACTTCACTACTTCCCTGGTGTCATGCTATAATGGTTTCCTCATACTACAGAGGAGATAGCCAACACCATCAGGGAATTTTATGATACAGTCCATTTCTCTGAGGTACTGGAAGGCATAGACTGCAACCATATTGAGATAAAGGCTCCACCTGTTGAGCTGGCAAGAAGGTACACTAACTGTAAAGGTTTCCCCACCATCAACTGTCAGCTGATTTGTAATGAATAGGGCATAATCTATGGTGTGTAGCAGGTGACCAAGGCCGTACCCACAACTCTCACAAATAGCACAAGGGCAACAAATATCAATGGTTTGCAAGGGGCACTTTTCCCCTATCAATGAGCGTTCCCTATCCTGGGAAGGTCACAGGCACTGTCAAGCTCTTGACTAGAGTAAGGCATGCTGAGTAAATTGAAATGATTTTATTCAGGTTCTTATTGGATATGATGGATATGCTCTGGAGCTTTAGTTGATATCACCCTTCAGAAATCCACAAACTGTAACAGACATTGGTGACAACAACAGTGCCCTGTCTTAAAAAAAAAAGAAAACATGTTTGGCAAACCCTATGATTCTGAAATTTATTTTACAAATATTCAAACAAACTAGCATCTCAGCTTACATCTTCATGGGTTTAAACTCTTAATACACTAAATCATGTTTAAATAACAATAACAAACCAGTCAGATAACATTCTCAAATCAGCTGACTATCATGAACTTCAAACACTGTGACAAAAATGCTAATAAATATAATATCAAATAAAACATATCACAATAAATATTTCATGAATAATTCTGTAGTCACATAAACCAGGTCTAGGACATTTACAAGAGATGTGTGGGTATACAGGGTACCATATCTCTTAAACTTTTAGCACAAGAGCGCTGGACAAAGCCAAATATAAACATGGTACAAAGGCCCAAAATGAGTGAGAGATTTTAAATATTTCTCTTATAAACTTAGAAAGCTGATCAAATAAAAGGTTTTACATTAACAAATACTTGCTGAATAATATGAAGTCTAAAACTCAAATGTCTGACATTATTTAATGACTTCAGTCCTCAAAAGACTTTCCAGAAAACCACAAATTTTGTGAGGAACAGACCAAAAATATGAGGAAGAAATGTAGACATTCTGCAAAAATTAGGACAGTTGAGAGATTTGCCAGGCACACCCCTATCCATGGGTGCTCCCTATCCTGGGAAGGTCACAGGTGCTATCAAGCTCTTGTCTAGAGTAAGGCATGCTGAGTAAATTAGAATGCTGAACATTTCTGTGGCATAAATTCCATGCCCTCATGGACATCATGTCTGACCATACTGATCTCCATACAGAATGGATGGGTGGAAATGGTGACACTGAAAGTGGGTGAGCTAGTCTTCTCTCACCCACAATGGCTCCCAGCTCTGGATGCAGAGGTGGAACTGCCACATGTTATGTGTGTGGCCCATAGCCTATGAACATATGGGACTGAGCTGCCCAAGATACCTACAGATCATGTCTATTGGGTCACACATATGGGACATGCAGTCCCTCACATCATCTCATATACCTGTAAAACATGTGCCATGTCAGAAAAGACTGAGGTGTTGTAGCCTGTGCCTCCATGATGACCTTGCACATTTTATGGGCTGCAAAAATTTGCGACAAATAGCTCAGTGGTGGTCTAGTAGCCACAACATTTATAGCTACCAGCACACTTTCTACGCATATCTTTCCTGTGGCTAGAGCCGGCAGCTACCAGTGCAGAGTGTTCTACTGGGAAGACATCCCTTCACTGTTGGACCTGTCTGGGACTCCCTGTCTTTCAGTGTCTAGCTTTGCATCTGTTATGCATTCCACAGGCAAAGAGTCCATACCTACTGAATGAGTAGGGGTTCCAGATTCCACATTTAAACAGACTTGCATTTCTTATTAAATTTACTATATATACTACTGTCAATTTCAAGACTTAGTGCTCCATATTTACAATATATTTTTATTCTGCACTAAAACGAAATTAATGTAATGTACAGAGGCTGCATTACCACTCACCAGTGTATGTCACTGAATTTGTGCTGATTAAATTAAATGTTTTTATTTTAATAACTGTAAACCGATTGTCCTAATTATGAGGTTTCACAGATCAGTTAATGCGTAGCATTTAAGAAACTTACTGACAAAATAATTTTATTGTCCGCATACTAACAGAGAGTGACGAGTATAGTAAAATACAGTGCATCCTAAACATGCTGCTTTTCTCAGCCTGTGTTTTGCTGCTTAAATAATGATTTTTATAAATGACTTTTACTATTTAGCTGCAGATTTTGTGCTCAGAATTGCACACAACTGGCTATCCACAAGATGCTGATCATACAATGGGACTTTGACCTCTTTCCTCAAGATTGCACAGGCCCTCAGTCTCATTCCTTCTGTCTGACTTTCCTGGCATTCAGGCTCTGTAACTGAACCTGTGTCAGTGGGGTGGCAATTAAGGCTTCTTTCCTTTGCACTACAGAGTTTGTAAAATAGATGCTCTTATTGAGAGCTCTTGTGGTATTTCATGAGGTAGGGTAAATTTTCCAGTCAGTCTTTACTCAGTATTAGCAACCTAATGATTAAAAGTGTTTTTTTTTTTTTTGAGAGTGTGTTTAAAGTGTAGGCGAATAGTGAATTTCAGTTGTTCACATATCAGAAATCAGGGAACTCAATGAAGAAATAAAATCTTGAGAATGGTTCAGTAAATATTTGAGCCAGTGTGCACCATTAATTCATGTGGCAATTGCTAAGATGAAGGCGCCTAGTACAGAGGAGTAAATTCATCCCTATTGCATTTGGAAGGTCACTGGTGAGTTGCAACTTTTGAATTGCCAGGCATTGATGTGATGCATCTTAAATAAAGCTATGGTATACTTTAAGTTTTTTTCTGATGGACTACAAATAGTATCCACTGTATATGTAAGACATGGCACTAGCAAGACCTCCATGACGAAATAGTGCTGCGTTGATGTGGAAATTTTTCCTTCTGTGACAATTCATGATAAATGATATCTAAATATGTATGAAAGGGAAATAAAAGTGACTGTGTTGAAAATAAATTTCACTCACAATACATGATGAACAATCCAGACATGTGACAATTTTTTGAGAAATTTTTAAATGGGCGAACTGTGTCTCCCTGAGGAAACTCCCTGGTATGTTAGAACCACAGTCCCTTAACCTTTAGGTTAATATGTGTTTCATTCAGGTTCTTATGTAGAATAGTAATATCAGATGGTTTATATCAGATGATCAAAAGCTGAAAACATCAAAGCGCAAAACTCCGAACTTGCAACCTCGAAACCGGAAAACATTGAACGTGGAAAAAATCCCAGTAAACACTCAAAACAACACAAAAAACACTCTATGCAGGGGGTGAGCCCCCTGCAACCTCCACACCCCCACTGCTTAAATATACCAACTCCGACATTGCACTACAGTGAAGTAAAGAGAAATCTTCCCTTCCCACACTCTATGGCGATCTCCGTTTTCCGTTTCGATGTTTTGAGCTTCAAACTTGTCAGCTTTTGATTTTGTGATATACACCCAATATCAGAAACTGTAGGATGATCAAAGCTGATCTTGATGGTCTTAAGACATGGAGTCTTTTAAAGAAAATAAGTGTACAGTTCCTCAGTAAAATTGCTAGGATAGAATGATCAATGTTAAGAGAGGCACTGAAATGCAACAAAATTTTATTGTGACATAGATTTAGTTTTTCTTTGGTTGGTGGATGAGTAGATGCAAACAATCTAAATTTATTTCTGGAGCTGGGTCTACCATCAATAAATAAGTAGTTGGTAGATTGCTGATATTTGCAAGGCTTCTCTATATGAATATTTGCATCTTATAGGAAAAAATCCCAATGACATTGCATTAATTGAGAATGCATGCTGTTTTAGTCATATATTAGTGTATGTAATAGAAAACCAGTTCACTATACACATACAGTATCTTGCAAATTAACTGGTTTATATTCATATAGGTCCTATGATCCCTCAAGTGTCCCAATGTGGGGGGATTCATCTCCTAATCCACATTACTTATAGCTATATTTATATAAATATCTATATCTATAACTATATCTAAGTCTATGTCAAGTGTTTGAACTATAAAATGCTTGAAAACTTCTAAGACACAGACAAAAAAGGTTTGAGTCAAAAAAATATGAAAGCAAAACACTAATAAACACAAAGATATAAAGAAAACAAAAACTGCTTTTTTGCCAAGGCTATTTTAATTTAACAACTTTGAGATTGCATTACAGTGGCGAAAGGAAAAACTCTCAAGTCCTCATTGTATTGCGATCTCACACATGAAAACATGGGCAATCTTTGAAAACATTAATTTTCTAACTTTACAGATGATATTTCAAGTGCTTGAACTCTTGTGAGTTCAAGCGCTTAAAAGTAACCCCTGTATCTATATCTGTATATGCATCTATATCTGTATTTGCATCCATATATCTATATCTATATCTATATCTATATCTATATCTATCTCTATAACTCTATCTATCTGCATTAACACAATGATCACACTATTAGAAAGACAAATAAAAACTTACAAACAGAGAATTATGGATGTGCACTATCAGGTAATGCACGGGCAGTGATTACAAGTAAAAATAAATGTGTATCTTCATTTGCATACAGCCCACATCCCTACATACAAAAGAAAAGCCCCAAAACAGTGAACATTATTGGAGTGCTATAAGTCAAAATATCAGCAGTGACTACATACAAAAGCAAAAGAACATTTCTGTATTTATACAGTCTGCATCCAGGCAGACTGCTACTCATATGTATACTATTATGAATAAAAACAACCTTAATAATAGCATTTAGAATGATCTTGACTTACTGACCATTTGACATCTTTCAGTTGCCCCCATTAAACACGTCTTACTTTCACCATTTTCCTTTCCTTTACCACTCTTTCTCTCTGTATACATATTTATATTGATATATACATCTATATCTATAGCTGTATCTATCTATCTCTATATATATATATATATATATATATATATATATATATATATATATGTGTGTGTGTGTAAATATGCATGTATGTGGGTGTCTGTGTGTAATAATGACTGGCTTTCCCCTCTCCTGGCTAAAAGCATTTTTTTATATATATAATACTGGGTCTATATTAGTTTGCCGAAAGTTATTTTCAGCGAACACCTCTTTGTCAACACATATTCAGGGAAAATCACTTCCGTGATTTGCTGAATTTTCCAAGGGCAATGAAACAATTGCCCTGCATCACAACAGAACCTACAACTAACTAAATCAAACCAACCCAAGTGGGGGACTGTGCCCCAACACCATCCCCTAGCTATATCTACCAACTCTAAGATCACACTACAGTGGGGAAAAGGGCAAAGTTGTGTAGTTGGCCAACTACTTCATTACCACTGGAAAATTTAGCAATTCGCAGAAGTGATTTTCACTGAATATGTGTTGACAAAGAGGTGTTTGCTGGAAATAACTTTCAGTGAACTAATATAGACCCATAATATTAACAGTGGTTTACCATTTTGAGGACTATGATGATATCTACCTTAAAATGCCATTGTAAAAATAAGCAGGAATAAGCTATCATTTTATGTCAACAGGAAGGACCTTATCCAGAGCTTATATATCAGCAGTAAACTGGAATTATAGTAACAGATGTTAATAAAAGTTCTAGGCAACTACCATACTTCCCAGAAAATAAGACTGGGTCATATACTTTTCCCCCCACCAAAATACTCATTAGGGCTTATTATCAGGGGATGCCTTATGTACTCCCCCCCCCGTACAACAATCTGCATTTATTCATTTATTCATGTACAAAAATTTACATTTTTTCATGTACACAAATCAACATTTATTCATGTACATAAATCAATATTTATTCATGTACACAAATTGACATTTATTTGGTACTTTTCCGTTATTGGGCAACAGTTCTAGGTAATGCTTTAACAGTTGTGTGAGAATTCTACATAAACAGCGCAACAAACATTTAAACTTCAGAATATCTACAACTTGGCATTCATAGTGCAATATTTCATGCTTAACAGAAAGTGCATAAAAATCTCAATGCATGTGTATTGGAGGAGGGGAATAAAACAGGTGAATAACTGCCACTTTTTGAGTGGTGATGCTTTCTTTATTCCTTACCCAAACCATAAGAGAAGAATGATGGAAATTCACAAACATGGAGTCTGGGAACTAGTGGCCTTACTTTGTAATTACCCTTTGATAATTAAACGTTACCTTAATACAATAAAGTAGAAAAACTGACAAGAGCTTGTTGGCAGCTGAAAGCAGAAGCAATCCATTCTGTTGCCCCAATAACGTAAAAGTTATTCAAATACAGTCATGTCATCTTCTTCTGGAACATTGTCATAAGTCTCTAACCCCTGAAATCCAGCCTGAATTTCTTGCGACTCCATTTCCTGTAGAACCATTGGCCCCAATCTGTCATGCCTAGCAAAAGAGCTCTCCTTAAATGAGCACTGCTTGTCCATGTAGCCTGCTCGTAATGCATTGGCAACACAGCTGTCAGTGATTTTATCCCATGAATTCTTCAACCAAGTCATGACCTCTTCCAGGCTAGGCTTCACAAAGTTTCCACTCTGATGTCTCTCCATTCTATTTTCAATGTAGTCATTAGAGTTCTATGCACAAATGGTCCTTGAATGGTTTGTTTATTGCAATATAAAGACGCTAGAGATAGGCAGTCATTCCTGCAGGAATCATTATTTGATCTATTCTTCTTTGTGCAAGGAAGTTCTTCATGTCTTTAGCACGTTGAGTACTGGCTGAATCCCAGACTAGCAGACCTCTTTCACCACCTCGAAAAACAAGTGGCAGCATTACATCGACCCACTTCCTTTTAACTGCTTGTGGGCACCAGGCTTTTTCAGTTTCAAGAATGTAAATGCCTGAAACACGTTCAGTCTTATCTTTCTTGCCCTTAATAATGATTAGAGGGGGGGTGGTTCTTTCCATCTTAATGAATTGACAAAATACAGGTAACACGTGCACTTTTGTAACCAGTGGAGGGAATGTAGATTGATGAGGCACCCCTCTGATCAATTGTTGTTTGAGATCCTTGGCCCATAAACACTGCAGTTTCATCCATAGCAATCATGTTGGTGAGTTGGTACTTAGAAAAATCGATGCCTTCAACAAAGGACTTGAATGCAAGTGCACGTTTAATAACTTCAGTATTTTCCAGCTTGAACAGTGTTGTCAATCTTCTTAGAGACAGTTCATATTGCTGAAGGAAGCCATCCAGCAAATGTTGCGAGATTTGAATTCTTCTGGGGATATTTCTAACTGTGGTGCCATTGCAATAGCACATGCTTGAATATTAGCCCTGTGCACAATCAAACCCTAGGCTCTACTGTTAGCAATCCATTCACAGATGATGTCTTCCAGCTCAGGAAATAATGGTTACCAACCTGATCCACACTTGCACGTCTTAGCATTTCCCTCGTCCACCTGTTGACTGAGGTTATCATACTCTGCTCACCATTTTTGGACCATTCAGAGATCCAACTTCTTCCCTTTGCAGAAAGCCATCAGATTCTTTCCCTGGGAGTCCTCTATGATTCTTTTCTTGTACCCGACAGAATAGCTATTTCTTTTTGCACTCATCTTGTTTGGGGAGGGGGTTAATTGAAGACTTATGAGACAGGAGTGGCAACAAAAATGGCAACAATTAAGAAGACAAAACCGCACCAGTTTGTTATTAAGTAAGCATGTTTTACATGCAACATCTGTACATTAACCAATCAAAGTACACTTGCCAGTGTTTATGGGACAAGGATCTCAAATGTCAAGTGTGAGTGAGGATTAGGGTTAAAGTAAGAATCATGGAGGACTCCCGTGGAAAGAATATTATGACTGTCTGCAAAGAGAAGAAGTTGGGTGTCCGAATGGTCCAAAAATGGCAAGCAGAGTATGATAACCTCAGTCAACAGGTGTCAATAATATTATTATTTTATAATTCAACACGTCCATCATGTGTTGCTGACAATCTTAAGTGGGGCTTATTTTTGCGGTAGGGCTTATATCATAACCACCCTGGAAAACCAGGCTAGGCCTTATTCTCTGGTTAGGTCTTATTTACAGAGAAATACAGTATGTAACCTAGGAAAAGAGCTCTCCCACCTGGGTAGAAGAGGAAGCCATAAGGAGGTCCCTCCCAATGAAAGCCTTTAAGGGAGAGAGAGGTGGAAATCATTCGGGTTGGGAGAGCTGCTGCCTGGGTGAGGAGGTTCAGACTGTGGCCCCCTCCATGATGGAAGTCCAAAAGGGGGAGAGAGGCAAAAAGTGGCTGGTCAGGGAGTGCTTCTGACTGTATGAGAAGGTCTGGTCATGCCCTCCTCTCTGGTATGGAAGTCCACAAAGGAGCGGATGGCTGCGGGGTCCAGAGAGCTCCAGCCTGGGTGAGCAGTGTCAGGCGGAGGCCCCCATGATGGAAGTCTTTAAGGAAGTGAGCAGTGGGCATCTGCAGGGCCTGGAGAGCTCCTGTCAGGCAGGGTGAAGGCGTCTGACCTTACCGGGTACCCAACGGCATTCCCGAAAAGTTGCAAAGTCCCTGGGGGTGTGCTGGATGGGAGAGCAGGGGCACATGGAAGTCTTGATGAGTGAAGACCTGCCCTTCCTGTGGCCATGGGGAGTTCCATGAGGCAGCCTGTGATTGGAGGGAAGTCCCCCTGAGAGGGCCCAAGGGCACAGGGACACTACACAATTTGGAAGCCTTCAGGGGATATGCGAGAGACAGAGACCATGAAGCTCTGGACTGGAAAGGAGGGGGATGTGGAAGTCCCAATGAGAGTGGGCCTGCCAATCAGCAGCTGAGGGGAGTTCCATGAGGCCAGCTGGGATTGGAATGAAGCTTCCTGGAGAGGCTCCAAGGGCACATGTGAGACGGCATAGTTTGGCAGCCTGCAAGGGACATGGAGGCAGAGGGGTCCCCTGAGTTGAGTAATGGGCAGTGGCCAGTAGAGCCACCCAACAGTGCAGGAGTATCAAAGGCTGCCCAGGAAAACCAAGTCTACGATCCTGTCCTCCCAGCCCCAGGGGTGCAGACATACAGCCACTTTGGCGTCTTGCACCTGGGTCCGGCTAGGGGAGTGGATTGACAGTACCGGCATGCTGAGGGCTGGCCCTGGGAACCAGGTCTTTGATCCTGACCTCCCATCCCCATGGGTGCGGAGATATGGCCACCATGGCATCTTGCACACTAGTCCAGCTGTGGTAGAGGGCTGAGAGCCCAGGCGTAGGGAGAGCCACCCCCAGAAGCCAGGTCTGTAATCCCATCCTCCCAGCCCCTAGTGGTCTGGAGATACAGCCGTCATGGTGTCTCCCATCCGGGACCATCCACAGACACTGTGTCAGCCTCTATTCCATCACCCAGCACTGCGGGGATGCTGCCCTGTGAAAGGCACCACTCAGGAGGCAAAGGGGCACATGCCAGAAGGCTCAAAGCAAAGCACATTTGTTGATGTTTGGAGCCATGGAGGAGAGAGTCAGAGGCATAAAACAAAATGGGCCAAGATGCTGGGATGTGGGGCCATATCTTGTGCAAATTTGAAAGCCCTAGGTGGAGGGCAAAGTGGAGAACTGGCATCACAGAAGTCTGAATAAGGGTCTGGCTGAGGCTGGGAAGGATTGGTGGGAAGCTCCCCTGAGAGACTCTGAGGGCAAGGATGACACATTATGATTTGGCAGCCTCCAGGAGTTCTGTAACCTGAGAAAACAGCTCTCCCACCTGGGTAGAAGTCAAAGCCATTAGGGTGTCCCTCCCGATGGAAGTCCTTAAGGGAGAGAGAGGCAGAAAATGGCCAGGCTGGGAGATCTGCCATCTGGGTGAGGGGGGGTCCAGACCATGGCCCCCTCTGGGATGGAAGTCTGGAAATGGGAGAGAGGTGGAAAGTGGCCAGGCAGGGAGTTCTCCTGCCTGGGTGAGAGGGTCCAGATTGTGCTCCCCCAATGGGACAGAAGGCCTTAAGGGAGTGTCTGGTGGAAGGCTGCGGGACCAGGAGTGATTCTGCCTGGGTAAGCAGGGTCAGGTGGAGCCCCCCATGATGGAAGTCTGCAAGGCAGGCGGGATCTGAGGGAAGTCCCCCTGAGAGGCTCCAAGGCACAGGGACATGGCAAGTTTTGGCAACCTTCAGGGGATATGCGGGAGACAGGGACCATGGTGATCTGGACCATAAAGAAGGGGGACATGGAAGTTCCAATGAGAGTGGACTTGCCCTTCAGTGACTGAGGGGAGTTCTATGGTGCCAGCCAGGATCAGAGGGAGGGCCCCCTGAGAGGCTCTGATGGCATGAGGATATGGCATGGTCTGGCAGCCTCCAGGAGATATGTAACACAGGAAAAAGCCCTCCTGCCCAGGTAGAAGTGGAGGCCCATAGTGGGAGTCCATTTCCTTGGAAGTCCGGAAGGGGGAAAGAGAGGAGGAAAGTGGCCAGGCAAGAAGTGCTCTCACCTGAGTGGGAGGGTCTAGATCATGCCCCCCAGTGGGATGGAAGTCCTTAAGGGAGCATCTGGTGGAAGGCTGCAGGGCCAGGAGTGCCCTTGCCTGGAGGAGCAGAGACAGGCATAGACCCATGATGGAAGTCCTCAAGGGAGCATCTGGTGGATGGTTGTGGGCCTGGATAGCTCCTGACAGGCAGGAGGAAGGGGTCTGACCTCTCCTGTTACCCGATGGTGTCCAAGAAATGTCACAAAGTCCCCAGAATGGCTTTGAACCAGAATGGAGGGGGGCTCAGAAGTCCCAGTGAGAGCTTACCTGCTCCTTGGTGGCATGGGGACATGGCACAATTTGGCAGCCTGCAGGGGACATGGAGGTGGCGGAGTCCCCGAGGTGAGACTTGGGCCATGGCCAGGAAAAGAGGTCTCTCTGCAGAGTCGAAGGGGAGGACTGCCAGGGTAGGACCTGATAGAAGTCCTCAATGGAGCTTCATGCAGAGGGCTGCAGGGCCTGGAGAGCTCCTGGCCATGCAGAGGCATCCAACCTCACCCTGTTCTCAAACGTGTTCTTGAAAAATCACGAAGTCCCCAGAATAGCTCGCAGTCAGAAAGGAGGGGGATTTGGAAGTCTTCATGAGAATGGATCTACCCCTCCATGGCTGTTTGGGTGGTTGCACACTGTAGGTTCGCTCACCTGATCACCTGGCAGGCACATGTAATCCGACACAATTTGGCAGCCTTCAGGAGTTAAGGGACGACGGGGCGTCCTGTCAGAGTCTGTATCCCAGCCCCAGGTGATGTCCAGCCAGGTGTCCACATGGGATTGAAATGCCTTTACCCACAGTCCATTGATCAGGCTGATTGACTCCCACTGGTGGAAGGCCCCTGCGGCATGGCTCTGTGGTTCACAGCTTGCGGGTCGAGCTTCTCTGCCTGGAAGAGAGGTGCAGGTCGGGGTGTGGAGCATTCCATTGCCCTTCAGGGTGGAAGTCGAGATGAGGCTGATGAGCCCAGGCCGTAGTGAAGGAGTCCTGTGACACGGACACTGTCCCTGGCATCTGTGCATGGCAGAAGTGTGGGGGGGTGGGCTCTCTCTCACTTTTCTCTGGATCTGAGAACTGACAGGCACTGCTCCGGCCCACAGCCCTCCAGGGTCACAGTTAATGGTCCATGAACAGCACACTGGGTGCACCCTCCACGGGGAGAGGGACCCCGCCTCTCCACCCGCCTGCCGAGGTGCTCCTATCTGGTTGATCCTGCCAGTAGCGTATGCTTGTCTCATTAATTAAGCCATGCAAGTCTCAGTGCACATGGATGCTACAGTGAAACTGGGAATGGCTCATTAAATCAGTTACGGTTCCTTTGATCATTCCACCATTACTTGGATAACTGTGGTAATTCTAGAGCTAATACATGCTGACGAGTGCTGAGCTCCGGAGATGCATGCATTTATCAGAACAAAACCAGTCTGGGTCTCGGCCCAGCAGCTTTGGTGACTCTAGATGAACTTGGGCCGAATGCCTGGCCTCATGGCAGCAATGCAACATTCAAATGTCTTTCCTATAAACTTTCGATGGTACTATCTGTGCCTACCATAGTGACCACAGGTAATGGAGAATCAGGGTTCGATTCTGGAGAGGGAGCCTGAGAAATGGCTATTATATCTAAGGAAGGCAGCAGGCACACAAATTACCCACTCCCAACTCAGGGAGATAGTGATGAAAAATAACAATACAGGACTCTTCTGAGGCCCTGTAATTGGAATGAGTACACTTTAAATCCTTTAACAAGGATCTATTGGAGGGCAAGTCTAGTGCCACCAGCTTCGGTAATTCCAGCTCCAGTAGCGTATATTAAAGTTGCTGCAGTTAAAAAGCTTGTAGATGGATCTTGGGATCGGGTTGGTGGTCCTCCGTGAGGTGAGCTACCACCTGCCTCAGTCTCTTTCTCTTGGCACTCCCTCAATGCTCTTAACTGAGCATCCGGGGGTCCGAAGTGTTTACTTTGGAGTGTTCAAAGCAGGCAAGTTGCCTGTATACTTCAGCTAGGAATAATGGAATAGGACTCCGGTTTTATTTTGATGGTTTTCAGAACTGGGGCCATAATTAACAGGGACAGCCGGGGGCATTCATATTGCGCTGCTAGAGGTTAAATTCTTGGACCGGCACAAGACAAATGAAAGCAAAAGCATTTGCCAAGAATGTTTTCATTAATCAAGAACAAAAATCGGAGGTTCGAAGACGATCAGATGCTGTCATAGTTCCGACCATAAATTATGCCAACTAGTGATCCGGTGGTGTTATTCTCATGACCCACCGGGGAGCTTCCGGAAAACCAAAGTCTTTAGGTTCCAGGGGGGGAGTATGGTTGCAAAGCTGAAACTTAAAGAATTGATGGAAAGGCAACACCGGGAGTGGAGCTTGTGGCTTAATTTGACTCAACACGGGAAACCTCACCTGGCTCTGACACAGAAAGGATTGACATATTAATAGCTCTTTCTCAATTCTGTGGGTGGTGGTGCATGGCCGTTCTTAGTTGATGGAATGATTTGTCTGGTTAATTCTGATAATGAACGAGACTCCACCATGTTAATTAGTTATGTGGCCCAGTGCTGTCATCTCCAACTTCTTAGAGGGACAAGTGGCTTTCAGTCAGAATTTCCAGTAAGTGCGAGTCATAAGCTCATCTTGATTAAGTCCTGGCCCTTTGTATACACCACCCATCACTGCTACCAATTGGATGGTTTAGTGAGGTCCTCAGATTGGCAACGCTGGATTCGGTCAGGGCCCCGGCAGTGCTCCGAGAAGACGATCAAACTTGACTATCTAGAGGAAGTAAAAGTCGGAACAAGATTTCCAAAGGTGAATCTGTGGAAGGCTCATTAATGCTAAGGATCCTAGGATGGTGCCATCCTCGGGTACCATGGCCTCTCCTCGCTCCGGTGCCTGATCCTCTACATCTCTCTATCTGACTCCTATCTCTCCTTGCACCCTGGTGTATGTTGGTGGGACTAAGCCCGCAGCTCTTGCGGGGAGGGAGGGAGTGGGGAGGGAGTGAGAGGAGGGTTACTGTCCATCCCCCCTCGCCTCCCGGTGGTGGAAGGGAGGGGGTCCCATCCATGTGGTGGGAGGTGTGGGCACTCCTCTGCTGCCCTGAGGGGGATGGTGGCAGTGGCAGAGGGTGCACCCAGCCCAGCAGTGCAGTCCACCTTGCATCCTGGAGGTGGCTGGCTCCCAATGTGGTAGGGGAGGGAGAGGGTGCCATCCCAGTGGGGGGCAGTGGCCTACTCTCTGGCCATGCGAGCCACACCCGGGGGTAGCACACCGGTGTCCTCTCTCCTTGATGTTGGTCATGGGTACCTGTGGAGGATGGCCCGCATCCCATGGGGCATCGGTTCAAAGACTGGGAAGGTCGGTGGCACGGCCATGCACCAGTTACCATGGGACTCCCTGCAATCCCACAGTGTGGGGCCAGTAACCCCAGTCTGGGTGCCCACAACAACACACATGAAACCTCACATGCTCATCTCAAGGTGCGATGCCACGCGGGCAGTGGTGACCCCGGTGAATGAGAACTGTATGACTCTGAGTGGTGGATCACTTGGCTTGTGTGTTGATGAAGAATGCAGCTAACTGTTAAGAACTAATGTGAATTACAGGACACATTGATCATCGACGCTTCGAGTGTACTTTGTGGCCCTGAGTTACTCCCAGGGCTATGCCTGTCTGAGGGTAGTCATGCCTTTCATCTCCCTGGGGTGTCTGGCCCCCATTGAGGGCATGGTCGGGGAGTTGAGGGAGCCCAACCTGGGCTCCTGTCCCCCTAGGGAGACACACAGATGGAGGAGAGGAGTCCCCCACTGCCCTGAGCTGGGAAGCTCATCTGAGGCCGGGAGGGAGCAGGTGTTCATCTGGCCTGCCCCTGGAAGCTGTTGGTGGTACTGCCACCAGGCTGATCTTCCAGGTTGACGCCCGATGCTCGCCTGTACCGGTTCCCGTATGCTGAGGCAGCATCGGCCCTCCTCCTTCGTTGCACAGAGTCCAGCTGCATTGTGGAGTGGGTGTGAGGGCTGGGGGAGGATTGGTGTTTGTCTGTCCCTGAGTCTTGCACCCACACCCCCCCACCCACGACCTCACACAGAACGTGACCTCAGATCAGATGTGGTGACCTGCCAAATTTAAGCATTATTACTAAGCAGAGGAAAATAAACTAACCAGGATTCCCTCAGTAATGGCAAGTGAAGAAGGAAGAGTCCAGCACTAAATCCCTGCCCGGGTGATGGGTGCAGGGAAATGTGGCATATGGATGTCCATCTCCAAGGTGCTGCCCAGGGATCCCAGGTCCTTGTGATTGAGGCTCAGCCCAGAGACTGTGTGAGGCTTGTGGCATCCCCCGGAGCATCAGGATCAGGTCTTCCCAGAGTTGGGTTGTTTGTGAATGCAGCCCAAAGCAGGTGGTAAACTCCACCTAAGGCTAAACACTGGCACAACACTGATAGCGGCCAAGTACAGTAAGGGAAAGTTGAAAAGAACTTTAAAGAGAGAGTTCAAGAGGGCATGAAACCATTCAGCTGTAAATGGGTGTGGTCTGTGCAGTCTGCCCAGAGGATTAAACTCTCCATCCGCGTCGACTACCTGGGTGAGGCAGATCCCCCTTCGGGGGTGGGGGGATCTGTCCCCGGGCACACCAACCACCGTTGGGCACACTTCCTCCATGGTGGTGCATCACAACTGGCTCCGGGTCGGCCGGGAAGACAGTGTGGAAGGTGGCTCCTCTCCCTGCAGGGGTGTGTTGCAGCACATGGTATCAGCCTTCACTGTACTCTGGGGTCATAGGAGACGACTGCCACCGCACCCTCCCTCATCTTTGTGGCAGTAGAGGGGCCCCCGGCTCCTGGCCGGACTGTCGACTGGGCTGGACTGTACTTAGTGCGGCCCAACTGTGTCCTGCCTCTGGGCCAGCGGGCTCACCTCGGGTACCTGGGGTCCACGGTGACATCGGTAATCCACCCGTAATGTCTTGAAACATGGACCAAGGAGTCTAACAGGTGCGTGAGACCGAGGGTGGGCAGGAGACCCCACGGTGCAATGAAAGTGAGAACCGGTGTATGCTGGCTGAGGCAGGATCCCCCTGCCCCGCATGGAGGGGGTGCACCACCTGCCTGTCTCACCCATCCTGTCGGGGAGGTGGAGCATGAGTGCACCTGGTGGGACCCGAAAGGTGGTGAACTATGCCTGGGCAGGGCGAAGCCTAAGGAAACTCTGGTGGCAGTCCATAGCGGTCCTGACATGCAAATTGGTTGTCCAACCTGGGTATAGGGGTGAAAGACTAATCAAACCATCTAGTAGCTGGTTCCCTCCAAAGTTTCCCTAAGGATAGCTGGCCCTTGGCAGATGCAGTTTTATCTGGTAAAGTGAATGATTAGAGGTCTTGGGGCCAAAACAATCTCAACCTATTCTCAAACTTTAAATGGGTAAGAAGCCCGAATCACTGGCTTGGAGCTAGGCATGACATGTGAGCACCAGTGGATCACTTTTGGTAAGAAGAAGTGGTGCTGCAGAATGAACTGAACACTGGGTTAAGGTGCCTGATGCCGATGCTCATCAGACCCCAGAAAAGGTGTTGGTTGATATAGACAGCAGGACAGTGGCCATGGAAGTCAGAATCTGCTAAGGAGTGTGCAACAACTCACCTGGTGAATCAACTAGCCCTGAAAATGGATGGTGCTTGAGAGCAGGGCCCATATCCAGCCATTGCTGGCACTGAGAGCTAAAAGGGCTACCCCAGGATGAGTAAGAGGGCCAACGCAGTGGTACTGAAGCCCAGGGTGAGGGTCTGGGTGGAGCCACTGCTGGTGCAGATCTTGGTAGTAGTAGCAAATATTCAAATGAGTGCTTTGAAGGCTGAAGTGGAGAAGGATTCCATGTGAACAGCAGTTGAACATGGGTCAATTGGTCCTGAGAAATAGGCAAGTGTCATTCTGAAGGGAAAGGTGATGGCCTCCATCTCCCTCAGCTGATCGTAAGGGAGTCAGGTTCAGATCCCCAAAACAGGAGTGGTAGAAATAGGTGCCTTACGCCATCCAGTGTATTAACGCATACAATCCCACGGAAGCTGGCAGGGGCCCCTGGGAGAGTTCTCTTTTTTTTGTAAAGGGCAGGGTACCCTGGAATGGGTTTGCACCAAGAGAGGGGCCCACGCTCTGGAAAGTGTCGCAGTTCCGGCAGCATCAGGTAAGCTCTCACTGGCCCTTGAAAATGCGGGGGAGAGGGTGTAAGTCTCCACCAGGCCATACCCATATCTTCATCAGGACTCCAATGTGGCCAGCCACTGGCATGTTAGAGCAATATAGGTAAGGGAAGTCAGCAAGCCAGATGCATAACTTCAGGATAAGGATTGGCTCTAAGGGCTGGGTCGGTCGGACTTGGGTGTGAAATAGTGCTGGGCATGCACAATGGCTGAAAGAGGCATCACCCCCTCACTGTGCTCTCCCCTCCTGGAGGGACAGCAAGTGGGGACTCTGGATGTGCACTGGGCCTTTCCTGTGGATTGTCCCAGCTGTGGAGGGCACCGGTCCTGACCAGTGTCCCACATTGTCTGGCAGGTAGCAGCTGACTTAGAACTGGTGCAGACCGGGGGAATCCAACTGTTTCATTAAAACAAAGCATCATGAACGCATGAGGTGGGTGTTGACATGATTTGATTTCTGCCCAGTGCTCAGAATGTCAAAGTGAAGAAATTCAATGAAGCGCAGGTAAACTGCTGGAGTAACTATGACTCTCTTAAGGTAGCCAAATGCCTCGTCATCTAATTAGTGATGTGCATGAATCAATGAATGAGATTCCCACTGTCCCTAACTACTATTTAGCAAAACCACACCCAAGGGAACAGGCTTGGCAGAATCAGTGAGGAAAGAAGACCCTGTTGAGTTTGATTCTAGTCTGGCACTGTGAAGAGACATGAGATGTGTAGAATAAGTGAGAGGTCTTGGCTGCCAGTGAAATGCCACTACTCTTATCATTTTTTTCACTTATCCGGTGAGGCAGGGAGATGAGCCCCACCAGGGCACTTGCTACTGGCTTCAAGCGCCTGGACTATCTGGATGCAACCCACTCTGGGGACAGTGTCAAATGAGGAGTTTGACTGGGGTGGTACACCTGTCAAAGAGTAATGCAGGTCCTTAGGTGAGCACAGGGAGGACAGAGAACTCCCATGGAGCAGAAGGGCAAAAGCTCACTTGATCTTGATTTTCAGTATGAATACAGTCCTCATGATCCTTTTGGCTTTTTGGGTTTTTAGCAGGAGGTGCCAGAAAAGTTACTACAGGGATAACTGGATTGTGGTGGCCATGCATTCATAGCAATGTCACTTTTAGATACTTTGTTGTTGGCTCTTCCTATCATTGTGAAGCAGAATTCAAGAAGCATTGGATTGTTCACCCACTAATAGATAATGTGAGCTGGGTTTAGACTGTCATGAGAGAGGATAGTTTTACCCTACTGATGATGTGTTGTTGTGATAGTAATCCTGCTCAGTACGAGAGGAATTACAAGTTCAGACATTTGGTGTATATGCTTGGCTGAGGAGCCAATGGTGCGAAGCTACCATCTGTGGGATTATGACTGAACACCTCTAAGTCAGAATCCCCCCTAAATGTAACAATACCACAGCACTGCGGATCTCTGGTTGGCCAGGGAATAGTCAGCCGCAAGGCCGGCAAGGAGCACTGCTCATCACTGGGTCAGAGCATGGATGGAAGGGGGTCTCATCTCTCCAGAAGTGCACAGCATGTTTGTAGGGAACTGGGTGCTAAATTATTCATAGACAACCTGATTCTGTGTCAGAGTTTCATACGTAGAAAAGCAGCAAAAAGCTGTGATCTATTGAAAGTCAGCCCTCGAGCTAAGCTTTTGTCGCAGGTGGGGGATAGCTCCACACTCAGTATCCTGTCTTCCTGGCAGTGGAGAAGAGATACGACCGCAGTGGACAGCCAAGTCCAAACGGGGGAGTCGGCTGACAGTACGGGCATGCCAAGGGCTGCCCCAGAAGCTAGGTCTGCAATCCCATCCTCCCAGCTACCAGGAGAGGTGAGATACCGCTGCCATGGCATCTCACACCCTGGACCATCCGCAGGTGCTGGGTCAGCTTCTGGAGATGCCACCCTCTGAATGGCACCACTCAGGAGGCAAGAGGGCATGTGCCAGATGGCTCAAAGCAAAGCACATTCATCGGTTCCTAGCACTGCCAAGGAGAGAGATGGAGGTGTGAGGCAAAATGGGCTAAGATGCCGGGATGTGGGGGCATATTCTGTGTGAGCTTGCAAGCCCTAGGGGTAAGACAAAGAGGAGAACCGACATCACGGAAGTCTGGATGAGGATCTGGCTGAGGCCTCATGTCCCAGCAGAGTTCCATGAGGCTGGGAAGGATCGAAGAGAACTCTCTTGAGAGGCTCAGAAGGCACAGTTGACACATTACGATTTGGCAGCCTCCAGGAGTTATGTAACCCAGGAAAAGAGTTCTCCTGCCTGGGTAGAAGTGGAAGCCATGAAACCATGAGGGGCTCCCTCCCGATGGAAGTCCTTAAAGGAGAGAGAGGCAGGAAACATCCAGGCTGGGAGAGCTGCCACCTCGGTGTGGGGGTCCAGACCACAGACCCCTCCGGGATGGAAATCCAGAGGGGGGAGAGAGGCAGAATGTGGCTGGGCAGAGAGTGCTCCCGCCTGTGTGAGAAGGTTTAGATCATGTCCCTCCTCTAGTATGGAAGCCCTCAAGGGAGCGACTGGCAGATGGCTGCAGGGTCTAGAGAGATCCTGCCTGGGTGAGTGGGGTCAGGCGGAGGCCCCAAAAATTTATGTCCTCAAGGAAGCACCAGGTGGAGTGCTGAGGGGACCAGAGAGCGTCTCCTTGGAGATCAGGGTCATACAGAGCCTCCACGAAGGAAGTCCTTAAGGGAGCAAGCAGTGGGTATCTGTGGGACCTGGAGAGCTCTTGCCCAGCAGGGTGAAGGTGTTCAGCCTTGCCTGGTACCCAATGGTGCCCCCAAAATATCCCTAAGTCCCTGGAAGTGCTCTGGATGGGAGAGCAGGGGCACATGAATGTCTAGATGAATATCTGGCTGAGGCCTCACAGCCCAGCAGAGTTCCATAAGGCTGGAAAGGATCGCTCCCCTCAGAGGTTCTGAGGGCACAGTTGACACATTACAATTTGGCAGCCTCCAGGAGTTATGTAACCTGGGAAAAGAGCTCTCCCACCTGGGTAGAAGTGGAAGCCATGAGGGGGGGTCCCTCCTGAGGGAAGTCCTTAAAGAAGAGAGAGGTGGAAAATGGCCAAGCTGGGAGAGCTGCTGCCTGGGTAATGGAGTCTGGACCATGGCCCCCTTCAGGATGGAAGTCCAGAAGGGGGAGAGAGGTGGAAACTGGCCAGACAGGGACCGCTTCTGCCTGGGTGAGAAGGTCTGTATCCCACCCCACTCTAGTACGGAAGTCCTCAAAGGAGGGGCTGGTGGATGGCTCTGGGTCCGGGGAGCTCCTGTCTGGGTGAGTGGGGTAAGGCAGATGCTCCCACAATGGAAGTCCTTAAGGGAGTGAGCAGTGGGCATCTGTGGGGTCTGGAGAGCTCCTGGCAGGCAGGGTGAAGGTGTCCAACCTCACAATACCAGACAGCATCCCTGAGAAATCGCAAAGTCCCCAGAGATGCTCTGCATGGGAGGGCAGTGGCGCACGGAAGTCTTGATGAGGTTGGACCTGCCTGCCCATGGCCAAGGGGAGTTCTGTAAGGCTGGCCCCAATTAGAGGGAAGTCCTCCTGAGAGGGCCTGAGAGCACAGGGACCCTGCACAATTTGGCAACCTCCATGAGTTAAGGGATGATGGGGCGTCCTGTCAGAGTCCAAGTCCCAGCTTTGGGTGACGTCCCACCACTTGTACCATACTTCCCCAAAAATAAGACTGGGTATAATACTTTTTCCCCCACCAAAATATGTATTAGGGCTTATTATCAGGGAATGCCTTATTTATTCCCCCCCATACAACAATCTCAATTTATTCATTTATTCATGTACAAAAATCGACATTTATTCATGTGCACAGATTGACATTTATTTGGTACTTTTCCATTATTGGGCAACAGTTCCAGGTAACACGTTAACAGTTGTGTGAGAATTCTACATAAACAGTGCAACAAACATTTCAACTTCAGAATATCTACACCTTGGTTTTCACAGTGCAATATTTCATGCTTAACAGAAAGTGCAGAAAAATCTCAATACATTTGTATTGGAGGAGGGGAATAAAACAGGTCAATAGCTGCCACTTTTTGAGTGGTAATGCTTTCCTTATTCCTTATCCAAACCAAAAGAGAAGAATGATGGAAAGTCATAAAAATGAAGTATGGGAACTAGTGGCCTTACTTTGTAATTACCCCTTGATAATGAAACGTTACCTTAACACAATAAAGTTAAAAAACTGACAAGAGCTTGCTGGCAGCTGAAAGCGGAAGCAATCTATTCTGTTGCCCTGATAATGAAAAAGTTATTCAAATACAGTCATGTCATCTTCTTCTGGAACATTGTCATAAGTCTCCAACCCCCAAATTCTGGCCTGAATTTTTTGTGACTCCATTTCTTGTAGAACCATTTGCCCCAATCTGTCATGCCTAGCAATATAGCTCTCCTTAAATGAGCACTGCTTGTCCATGTAGCCTGCTCGGAGTGCATTGGCAACACAGCTGTCAGTGATTTTATCCCATGAATTCTTCACCCAAGTCACTACCTCTTTTTAGGCTAGGCTTCACAAAGTTTCCAGACTGATTTCTCTCCATTCTATTTTCAGTGTAGTCATTGAGTTCCATGCACAAATAGTCCTTGAATGGCTTGTTTATTGCAATATCAAGAGTCTGGAGACAGGCAATAATTCCTGCGGGAATCATTCTTTGATCTATTCTTCTCTGTACAAGGAAGTTCTTCATGCCTTTAGCCCAGTGAGTGCTGGCTGAATCCCAGACTGAGACCTCTTTCGTCACCTTGCAAAACAAGTGGCAGCATTACACTGACCCACTTCCTTGTAACTGCTTGTGCGCACCAGGCTTTTTCAGTTTCAAGAATGTAAATGCCTGGAACAAATTCAGTCTTATCTTTCTTGCCCTTACTAATGATTAGAGGTGGGGTTTTCTTTCCATTTAGATGAATTTCCAAAATACAGGTAACACGTGCACTTTCATAACCAGTGGAGGGAATGTAGATTGACGAGACACCCCTCTGATCAATTGTTGTTTGAGATCCTTGGCTCATAAATACTGCAGTCTCATCCATAGCAATCATGTTAGAGAGTGGGTATTTAGAAAAGTCGATGCCATCAACAAAGGACTTAAATGCAAGTGCGCATTTAATAACTTCAGTATCTTCCAGCTTGAACAGTGTTGTCGATTTTCTTAGAGACAGTTCATATTGCTGAAGGAAGCCATCCAGCCAATGTTGTGATGCTTTGAATTCTTCTGGGGTTATTTCTAACTCTGTTGCCATTGCAAGGGCAAATGCTTGAATATCAGCCCTGCGCACAACCAAAGCCTCTGCTCTCCTGTTAGCAATCTATTCACAGCTGATGTCTTTGACCTCAGGAAATAATGATTGCCAACCTCATTCACACTTGCACTTCTTAGCATTTCCCTCATCCACCTGTTTACTGAGGTTATCATACTCTGCTCACCATTTTCAGACCATTCGGAGATCCAACTTCTTCTCTTTGCAGAAAACCATTAGATTCTTTCCCCGGGAGTCCTCCATGATTCCTTTCTTGTACTCAATGGAATAGCTCTTTCTTTTTGCACTCATCTTGTCTGGGGGGTTAATTGAAGACTTACGAGACAGGAGTGGCAACAAAAACGGTGACAGTTAAGAAGACACTGCCACACCTGTTTGTTATCAAGTAAGCACATTTTACGTGCGACATCTGTACGTTGACCAATCAAAGTACACTTGCCAGTGTTGGTGGGCCAAGGATCACAAACATCAAGTGTGAATGAGGATTAGGGTTAAAGTAAGAATCATGGCAAACTCCCTGGGAAAGAATCTTACGACTGTCTGCAAAGAGAATAAGTTGGGTGTCCGTATGGTCTGAAAATGCCGAGCAGAGTATGATAACCTCTGTCAACAGGGGTCAATAATATTATTATTTTATAATTCAACACATCTGTCATGTGCTGTTAATGATCTTTACTGGGGCTTATTTTTGGGGTAGGGCTTATATCATAACCACCCGAGAAAACCATGCAAGGCCTTATTCACAGGTTAGGTCCCATTTATGGAGAAATATGGTATCTGAAAATGCAGCACTTGTTTGGATTATAAGTTTTGGTATAGTTATTATGTTGGAAGGACATATTAATGTATCACCTTTTCATGCTGTGTGTGAGGTTAAAAACAAGTTGGGAAAGCAAGGTGGAAGTCCAGTGTTTGAGTTATCTAGTGATGACAGAGCAGGAAAAGGTTGTCTGTAAGTGAAGTATGTATCACAGGCAATATATTAAATGGTGTGATTGAATATATTGTGATGCTATATCCTCCTCAGCTAATGAAGGTTTACTGTGTATGTGTGTGTGTGTGTGTGTGTGTGTGTCCGTGCGTGTGTGTGAGCATGTATGTGTGTGTGTGTGTGTGTGTGTGTGTGTGTGTGTGTGTGTGTGTGTGTTTCAGTCTTGGAGATGTGTTTCAATATATCTTCCATCTCACTAGATGGTTCTCAGAAGTGTGTCTTCCAAGTAGCAGTTTCAAATCCATTTTTATTTTTTAAGCTAGAAATGTTAGATTAGAGAATAGATTTGTCCAGGATTTGGCTTGATCTTAAAAGAAGTTATCTTTCATAAAAATGTTTACTAACGTAGATACTGAAAGCATGCTGAAGATATAGTCCCAATTGCCTCCTCACCATGTATTGTGTTACAGCACCTCAACATCATTCTGTCATCTAGTGAAAGGTTTATAAATTAGGTGGTGCAGAATCAACAGAAACATAGATATGCAACATTTTTGGTACCATTATAAATGGTAAGAAAGTTTTCTTAACTTAGTGCATTTATCATTTAAATATTTATTTGGTAGGCAGTTTTTCAGATGCTTTCTCAAACATTTTCATGTATAAAGAAGGGAGGACCTGTTCTAAAACAATTCTAATACAAATGAACCTGTTTGAAGAAAAATGAAAAGGGTAAGGGCAAAATGCTTTAAGGATTTACTTTCCTGTAATGCAAAATATGTCAAGAAAATACACAAGAATACATCTACAAAAGCTCAGAAATACTGATCTCTCCAGGATAAAAATGATACGGAAATAGCTCCAGGCTGTTTTACAAGTGCTTCTGTTTTCGCTTGCTTAAAATAACACATTGTACTTCTGAGCAAAAGCATCTTAATATAGGTGGTTAAGGCAGAAATAAAAGCATCAAGAGTTTAAACAGACCCTGGGATTCAACAAGCTCTGCACAGTGTGCAGGAATAGTGCAAGAGCTGCTGGAGGCAATATGGCCACCGAGAGATCGAGGAAACAAGCTCCCGGGATGTGCACAAGTGCTCCTGCACTATTTCTGCATGGACACAGCTCCTGTATGCTAATTACCCTATTTGCAGGTGAAAACCATGCAAATGAGTTTGATCCAGGAATCTGGCAGCCATCTGTGCAGGAGTAGTGTAACCTGCAGAAATGTATTCGGCTAGTAACTGAGTACATTTCTGCAAACTACAAAACGGAGCCATGACAGCTCCAAATAAAGGGTGTATATAATGTGGAAGGCATGCTAATGGCCAAATATATGGCCATTGGCATAGAAAATAGTTTAAAAATAACACAAAATAACTTGTATTTTTTTTGGCCGATTTTGGCTGTTTAAGCGTAGGGCAGTGGTTTGCAAAGGAATTGGCCCAAAATAAAACTAAAACCTTGGAAAAAGCTTTTTAGGCAAAATCACAATTTTGCCATTATAGTCAGTGGCAGGCAGAAGACAACAAGGCCACTGAAGTCAATTCTATGCAAATGAGGAGAATGATACTGAATCACAGATTTCCCCTCATGGCTAGCCTGCACCCAACAGTGTAGGTGAAGGAAAACCATGATGCAAGCCTAAGAGTTAGCTGACATCATAGAGGGGTATGTCAGGCATACTTTAAGCTTACTGGAGCTCTGTGACTGGGGTTTGCCCTTAGCTTAGCAGAGCTAAGGAATGGGGGTATGTCTAAAGCTGCCTAGCAGACTTTTCATTGCCTAAATGGGTGTGCATGCCGCACACCATGTTTTAAACAAAAAAAATATTAAAAAATAAAACCAGGAAATAGCAGCTCCATTCACATGTGAGCACTGGGTTTGCGCGGCACACTTTGGAGCTTAAACAGGAAGGCAATGGGAAGGGAAAACAGCAGTAGGAAGGTAATCAAGAAGAACTAGCATAGGTGGCAGGTGAAATGTATCAGAATCAGCCAATTACACAGGCAGCAGCCCAGCCCAGCCCAGCACACTACTATAAACTGTGCAAACCCATTTCCGCCTGTTTTTTCCCAAAAATTCTACACCACCGGTGTACACAAATGGGGAAATTTTACCTAACAAAAGCAACAAAATGATAAGGGCTGCTTTTGCTCTCATAAATCAACAGGTGGAAGAGGCTGAGGGTGGTGAGGATGAGAATGCTGACAACCAACCCACAGTGAGGAGAAGGAGAAGAGTGTACAGACCCAGGGTAACCTACCAGGGGCTACATGAGTTGGAGATAGTGGAGCACTATAGGGTGGGCAGGGACCTCCTACAGCAAATTGTTGAGCTGTGCCGGCCATGTCTCACACAAAGAGCCAACAGAGGGAGACCCATCCCAGTGGATACCAAGGTATGTGTAGGCTTAAGAATACTAGCCACAGGTACCTTCCAAAGGCCAACTGGGGATATTATGGGATCTCACAGGCATCAGCATCTAGGGTACTCCACCATTTCCTGGATGCCATATCAGCACATGCCAATGAGCACATATATTTCCTCAACACCTGTGAGGCGTTGTCCAGCAATATGTGTCTCTTCCACCAAATAGCAGAATACCCTGAGGTAGTGGGTGCTATAGACTGCACACACATGCACATCAAAGCACCACCTGGCAAGCGGGGTAGAGTCTACATAAACCACAAGGGCTTCCCCTCCATCAACTGCCAGGTCATGGGCAATGCCCAGGGCATTATAATGAATGTGTGTGCTGGCAGTCCTAGAAGCAATCAAAACTCCCACATCTGACATATGTACCAGAGATTTGCTAATGGGGACATCCCATATGGACACCTAGTGGAGGATGCTGGTTATGTACTGGAGCCGTGGCTGATGACACCCATCAGAAATGCACACACACCCAAACAAGAACTCCATAATGAGGCACGCGCACAGATGAGAATCATAATAGAGCGTGTGTTTGGGATGCTCAAGTCATGGTTCCAGTACCTGGAAATATCTGGTGGAGCTTTGCAGTACTCACCAGTTACATGTACCCAAATTGTCATTGTATGTGCCATGCTACAAAATATAATCCTGCAGCAGAAACAGCATGGGGAAGGGCCACACAACCCCCCACCATTGCCAAGGCCAGCACAGGCACAGAGTGACTCAGAGGAGGAACAACCTGAGCCTGCCCCAGTAGGCAGAAGGAGGCATGCCAAGTATGCCCAGGCCTTGGCAAAGAGGCGACACATAGCACATACACTGACACGGTAGGAACCCAGGGAATGACATCTCACTTTGACTCGCACATACAGTAAAAGGGATGCCAAACATGACACTACCTGTGCTTAGCCATGTATAGGGAGTGTACTGTGTGCATCCTACATAGTCAGCCCTCCAGCATAATCCTCAATACTGGCACAGCCACAAGGTAAGTCATGCTCATTATCAATTGCTGAATGTAGTAGTATGTTCTGCTACCTGTATCTATGGTATGGATGTGAGCATGTTAGGGAATCTGGTGGCTGAATGAGAGGGCAGCAGATAGTAGACACCTATATCGGCAGCATGAAATCCTTAACAAATACTGGTGTCAACATAGTAGGCAGTACTAGACAAGGTGACAAAACCAACTCTAGGACATGTGGTGGGCCAAATGTGTGTCCGTAGGATGCACACATGCATATCAGCTCACATACCCAACAATAGTCTCAGCCAGCAGGACAGGTGTAGACAAACACAAAGAAAGGCTATGACAAGGCCTCTGCTTGATGGCTATGGAGAACAGCTCCCCTCCAGACCTACACAGACAGATTACAACAGGTTAGGCAGTGGGATATTAGTTCTGAAGGGTATGAAGTCTAAAACTGAAATGTAGGTCAATAAAACCTAAGAACTGTAGTACAGTGATATGCCTCTAGTCTGCATGACAGGTCAGAAAACAGAATGAAATGGAGTACCTGAAATACCAGTACAGTCATAGCAAATGTGTGCAGTTGTCAGGTGCTCCCCCCCCCCCCACAATCCTATGTGGAAATATAGTAACATGTGCGTGTAGGTATAATAACAGTGGAGCACAGATTACCTGAGCTGGACAAAGTAGCAGGATAGATTGTAGCATGTGTACAGTATGCAGGGCTCTGTGTGTTAGGTTGTTGTGTGTTGTATATTGTGTGAAGGTGGTCAGCATGTAGACATGGAGGGTTGTGTCCTGGTGGCCTGTGACCATAACTGTTGATGACAGGGCCAAATTCTCACAACTGCAGTGCCAAACACAATGCATACCAGCAAGACACAATCCAGCAGTAAACCATACTAATTGTTCAGATGTAATATCTGTCACCATCTGAAAGATGGACATGTCATGAATGTGGGCTCAGACATACAAACAGTACACAGGTGGAAGTACCCTAGACAGAGAGTGTATAAAATGTTACTGTCAAATGGACACACCTTTGGAATTGTACATACAGGTTAGCAGCACATTAGTTGTGTAGTATAGAGTACTGATGAAGTCTGTCCAAACACTGGCAGACCACAAAAGGCACAGGTATGAAGTATTGAGAAACTGCTGATGTCCCTGCACAAACCAGCATAAGCTGAATGCCCTATGTATATCTGTGAGTCAGCTGCAAGTAGTTTCCATAGCACACATGCACCCAGCTCACCCCACCATCAGCCACAGGTACCTCACAGGTCTTATCCTCTACTGTTTGGAATGAGTACAATATGACCCCCACCTCTGTATGGGAATAGCCACAGAATGCAGCATGCTGAAGAGGTGTCCCATGCAGGTATGTTCCTAGCTGTAAGCAGAACCCTGCCAGCATCCACAACAATGGATCAATAAGGACAGAAACTACTGACATCAACACCTTGGACACCCAGGGGAATATAATGGCTTGCAGCCTGGGACTGTAGGGGTGACACAATGCACCGGCCTGCTACAGATACCAAATGCCCTACAGTCCTCTGTCAAAATCCTGTGTCTCACCCGTACTGCCAATATAGGTTATCTCATGGAATCACAAATAACAACATAATACAGTCCACAGAACACAAATGCAAGGCCATGTCGACAAATCCCGGTAGCATGTCCACCATGTTCTACTGCATGAACTGTGGACCAACCCATAAATACTGCTAGGATGAAGTGATAACTATAGGGATACTTAACAGAAAATATTTGCATAATGTTGGAAAGAGGATAGAATAACAGGGGGGGGGAGTAGAACATTGATGCCATGGAGTGTGTGAAGTCTGAAACTCAGATGTGTGCACATACTATTACTGCCTACAAACACAGGAATGGGTGGCAACAAACCTGCTCATAAACCACAATGTGAAGGGGGTAATGACCTGAAATATGAGCCCTGCCTCTGGGTAACCTGTGTGAATCTATACAGCTGTGAGGTATAGCCACAGCAGGATACGGCCATACTGTCATGTCGATGGATGTACAAGCATGGGATCCTCAGCCAATACAGTACTAAGGTGCTGAACCATTTGCACAGACTCATCAGCAAGTGTCTGCAGCTCCCCTTCCAGAATGGCATGATTGTGCAAGAATATGTAGGCTGCAGACTACAATATTGGACACAACTTCATTCATCTTGTGTTCCCTAGGAAATTACTGCAAGCAGATATGCATACCTGTCAGTAGTTGACATAAAACATCACAATGTAAAACAGTACATATGTCTGAATATCTCTGCCAACACCAAAACCATGTAGCAGAAGCAGCACAAACACAATTAGTTACAGTATCCCACTATCCTTTGCCATTCCCACTATCCTTTGCCATTGTGACCCCATATTATCAACCAATCTACAAATATCCTGCAGAAACAGGTAGCTAGCTATAGATGTAGAATACAAATGCTCACACTGGAGTGCAACCTATCTGGAATTCATTCAGACATCCAGTACAGAAAATTATACTGGGCTTGCTCCCACACTTAGAGAAACAATGCCCATGTCTGACAACAAAATACTGAAAAGTCATACTGGGCATGCTCCAAGAAGTGAAGACTGTGTCTGGCAACAACAGTGGGATATACATATCTGTCATTCGCAGATGTTTGTGCACACACTCCACATTGCACACCAGTCAGGCTTTGCACACACATTGGATAGGAATACACACATATATCGAAGGACAACACACTATAATAGGCCAACATACATAGATGTGTGGAACAGAGTGACAGACAGCGACAAAGAGCTTCCCATCATGAGGCCTGTCCCACCCAGCACACATCCAATTGGCCAATATCACATGATGTGCAAATGTCTATCACTGTAGACATTTGCTTCTGGTATCCCTCAGCTTTCTAGTGTCTGTGGTTCTTGTGATAACTGTGTAACATGAATGTACAAGTCATTATTCATCTAGCAGTTGTATACATGTTCCTGTTAAATGTAAACCCGTGTGTAACTGAATGTTGTGTGCGTGCTTCCAGATGACTGATTTATGGCCCATTCACACACACTGCACTCCCTATTGCCCTACTTTGGCAAGCCTGCTGATGTCATTCACCTTGAAATACACCTTTGGGGAAGGAGTATCACTATAAGCTCTGTGGCATGTGCTATAACTGCATAATGCTGTAGTGTGATGTGCAAATTAAGTAGGAGTTCGAATCCCAGACATGGCAACTGTGAAACTCTGTGTGTATGTAGAGATCAATGCTTTTGAGGCCATTCACTGTCAATACACATTCCATTGCCCTAATTTGGCAAGCCTGCTAATGTCATTCACCTTGAAATACACATTTGCAGAAAGGTTAGCCCTATAAGCTCCATAGCATGTGCTATAACTGCATAATGCTATAGTGTGATGTACTAGTTAGGAAGGAATTCTAATCCCAGGCATGGCAACTGTGTGTGTGTGTGTTTGCTTGTCTGTGTAGGGCTCAATGTTTTTGAGGCCATTCACAGTCACTTCACTTTCCATTGCCCTACTTTGGCAAGCCTGATGATGTCATTCACCTTACAATATACGTTTGGGAAAAGAATAGCCCTATAACCTCTGTGGTGCATGCTGTAACTGCATAATGCTCTAATGTGATGTACTAGTTAGGTAGGAGTTCTAATCTCAGACATGGCACCTGTGAAACTGTGTGTGTGTGTGTGTGTGTGTGTGTGTTTGTCCTTGTAGGGATCAATGTTTTGAAGCCATTCACAGTCACTACACTTTCCTTTGTGCTACTTTGGCAAGCCTGCTGATGTCATCCACGTTGAAATGCACCTTTGGGGAAAGGGTAACCCTATAAGCTTTGTGGCATGTCCTATAACTGCATAATGCTATAGGATGATGTACTAGGTAGGTTGGAGTTCTAATCCCAGACATGGCAACTGTGAAACTCTGTGTGTGCGTGTGTGTGTGTGTGTGTGTGTGTGTGTGTGTGTGTGTGTGTTTGTTTGTCTGTGTAGGGATCAATGCTTTTGAGGCCATGCACTTTCCATTGACCTACTTTGGCAAGCCTGTTGATGTTATTCATCTTGAAATACACCTTTGGGTAAGGGATAGCCCTATAAGCTCTGTGGTGTGTGCTATAACTACATGATGCTATAGTGTGATGGACTAGTTAGGTAAAAGTTCTTATCCCAAACATGGCAACTGTGTGTGTGTGTGTGTGTGTGTGTGTGTGTGTGTGTGTGTGTGTGTGTGTGTGTGTGTGTGTGTGTGCATGTGTGTGTGCTTGTTTGCCTGTGTAGGGCTCAATGCTATTGAGGGCATTCACAGTCACTACACTTTCCACTGCCCTACTTTGGCAAGCCTGCTCATGTCATTCACCTGGAAATACACCTTTGGGGAAGGTGTAGCCCTATAAGCTTTGTGGTGCATGCTATAACTGCATAATGCTATAGTTTGATGTACTAGTTAGGTTTGAGTTCTAATCTCAGACATGGAAACTATGAAACTCTGTGTGTGTTTGTTTGTCTGTGTAGGGATCAATGCTTTTGAGGCCATTCACAGTCGATACACTTTCCACTGCCCTAGTTTGGCAAGCCTGCTGATGTTATTCAGCTTGAAATATACCTTTGTGAAAAGACTAGCCCTATAAGCTCTGTGGTGCATGCAATAAATGCAGTGCAGTGTAATAGCAATACATAGCTAGGTAGGGGTTTGAATCTCAGCACTGTTACGTGTGTGTGTGTGTGTGTGTGTGTGTGTGTGTGTGTGTGTGCTTGTCATCAGTGTCCTGTGTGGAGGTAGCTGTGATTGTATAATAACAGGCCTCATTGTGGGAGGTTTTATATATATATATATATATATATATATATATATATATATATATATATATATATCCAGGTAGATCTATATATGACCATATATATAACAGCATATACAGAATAAATGCATATATATATATATATATATATATATGTGTGTGTGTGTGTGTATTTACATGTACACATATATCTACATATGTATGTGTGTGTGCGTGTATATATATATATATATATATATATATATATATATATATGTGTGTGTGTATCCATATCCTTGTTATGTGTAAACATGACTGTTGTATACACCTTCCCAGAAGTATCACACCATATTTATCTGATATGTGTATATTTAGATATAACAGACGTGATTTAACAGTAATATCACTAACAAGTACTACACAGTTGTAGAAGTCATAGCAGTTTTTCAATACTATTCAGTATGTGTACTGACAGACATACTGGAAAAAACAACAACTGTATTCACAGCTGTGATATCTTAGTGGTTAACTGCTGTGACTATAGTGTACAAGGTCCTGGGTTCAAGATCTGCAAGGGTTGTTTATTTTGTTGCTGGACAGAACAAGGGCTGTTGGATACAGAGTGGTTAAGGCAGTTTTGAGCAGCTTTAAGTGGGTTTGCATGATGGTAAGTGGTGCTAACGTATGGTTAAACGAAAAGGCACTTACATTGTGTAGGCTTTGCTTACCAATGCACAAATCCGCTTAGCATTCATATTGCAGCAATGCTGAAACCTGCTAGGCATGGCTCAGCCATGGTAACTAGTGCTCACATTCCAGTCTGATAAAATAGCAGGGTAATGACATCTTTAATAAGTGTATTTAATTCCATGTACATAACATGCATCTATGTGCTGTCATTACAGTAGCAAGGGGTGTGAGTCTAATGGCTGGGATGCCTAAGTATATATGGCTTGTACAACACTCTTTTCCATGTGAATGTGTTACATACATGGGTAGTATCCCAGGTTATATGCAGTTACACTGGCATGCAGTGTATCATTACGTTACTACTGTTGACAGTGCTTTCCCAAGTAAGAGTAGATTGCAGATTGTACTACTGGAACCAAACACCCCTGCATGCAAAGATGGACTCTGAGTCCTCACTGTCATGCTCTTGGTGTGTGAGCTGTGTATCTTTGAATATTTCCTACTGGATATTGATCTGACATGTGGATATTATCTGTAGACTACTGTATGTATAGGACATTGAGAGCTGCTGTCATGTATTAATGGCATACCTATCAGTGTCAGATGTCTATCTGTCAACACATTCATCCTAATGCATAGCCAGTTGGCTAGCTGATGTCTGTCTGTCTGTCCTCTGTACAGATGTTCAGATGTCAGGTATCCATCTTGGCTGCTTACAGGCAATCTATGCTTGACTGACACTGACTTGTCTGCCCAGCTGTGTTATGAATGCCACAGCTAGGAATCCATACCCTGTACGTACCACATGCCATGGATACCTGAACTACACTACCACAGTCAACAGAACATGCTTAGGTACAGGTCTCCAAGACAGACACTGACCATGTTATGCAATACATGTTGCATATGTGTCAACTGGAGCACCTCACTGGCCCTCTGCAAGAGGCAACCAGATGATTGGATGTTGCATGTAACTCACACCCTGAGGAGCTCCCCTGTGGTATCTGTTGATAGATGGCTTGCTGGCACATGGCAGGTGGCATGATACCACTCTGCACACATCCCCAACACTTCCAATCTCTCCATGGACAATACCTGGTACACACCTATGAATATCTGCACTGATGGACCCCAGTACTGACAAATGTGTACGTGTGCATTACTGAAAATAACAGTGTCTGTGTGTTTGTACACCAGTATTTGATAATACCCTGAGGCTCTTCACACCCACCGCACCCCCATTGCCATAGTTAGATGTGCCTGCTGCTGTACCAGAAATTACATGTACCTTGTTACACTCTTCTCCCTAATGGGTTGATAGGCATGGGATACCCTCTGAGTTCTGGCAAGTGCGTGTATGTGTGCATGTGTGTATATTTGCTGCATACAGCATTCTGAGGCCACATTCTCCTAATACAATGTGTCTTGCCACACAGTATTAGGGATAGTTATGTTGCTGACCATAGGAGAGCCATGACAGTGCATCACCCTACTATCCATGTGACATGTGCATTAGATGCATATTGCTGTAGTAGCACTCTTGGGATAGACAAGGGGTTGTATTGCAGTCCTGGTCAATGTGTGATGGTGGGTATGTCAGAGTATTATCATGGGTTTTAGTGCATACAATATCCACTATGGGGTGTGGGTGCTGGGTATACTATCTTTACACCATGGTACCCCAATACATGACCCATGTTCCACTGTATGGGGACCACTGTCACCATCAACCATACAGGTAACTGATAACACTATCCAACCCAGTTATGCATTTTCTGTGTGCAACTTATCTGTAACAGAATGTACACACTGACAAGGTAGTTAGAACTGATAAGTCCAGGTCTCTCAGATGTGTGTATGACTGTTATGTGTTTGTCAATATGTATATAACAGTATGTCACACTATGTATTGTCCATAAACAACCAGTACATTCCCCATTACCATACTGTACAGGCCTGGGGATGTTCTTCATGTAACATGTAACCTAGAACACACTTCATCCTAAAAGCTGTGTGGTGTGTGCAATTAAGGCCAAGCACACATCAGTGGCACTACATACCTAAGTAGGGGTTCTAGTCCTAGTGTTGCCAAATAAGAGTTTGTGTGTGTATGTGAAGGAATCTACTTCTGTTTGCAGAATATACATGTCCCAGGAGGTCATCTGTTCGAGAACTGCCTGGCAAATGATAACATTTCAAAGGTATCATCCTGTGTAAATACATTCCATCACAACTAGTGGTAGATGTGTAAATGCCCTCTTCCCCATTGTATAGGTGTACAGCAATACTGGGGTTGGTATATATAGCTGGGTGTGGGTCTTGTGGACACAGCCACCATAATTGCAGTTACTGTTGAGTGTATACCCCCACTTAGTTGGCTGTAATACTGTATAGTTCTTGTTAACAGGTTAAGTAGTTGTCTATTACACTATCTGCAGTTCTACAGCCCTCTCACACTCCAAAGGGTAGGGCTGTGCCTCCCACACCAGCACACCTATGTATACCGAGTTGAGGATTGCACTACATTGGGGAAGGGGACATATACCCAGCCAGTACCATCGTCAATGACATTAAACTCGCAGACTGCTTATATCCAAATGTGGTGTTGTACCTATTCTATCTTGGTGGAATTACATAGGCTAAAATGGATTCCTTGCACAGGTACATACATCCATGTGTACAGTATTCTCTGTGTACTGCATCAACACCAAAGCCTCTGTGTGTGTTATACACAAACATGTAGTGTGTACCACACAGTACACTTACCATTGTCCACTGTAGAAGGGCTGCGGACATCAGCCACCATGCACTCTCATGTATACACCACCCCCAGACCTATTAGCCATGTGACACAAGCAGTAAATGTTATATAGACCTGTGACATGTGTTCACCTGTACCCAGGATAATGCACAGCCAAGGTGACACTAAAGTGCCATACTCATTGTAATATACAAAAGCAGACCATCATCCTGCTGACACATGGACACCTACAACACAAATGGAATACATTATGGGGACTACAATCACTCAATGTTAATAACAGCTATAATGCATTATGGCTGGACAGCTACACTTCCTGACATGTAAGCATTAAACTTTACTGCTGACAACATGTTACACAGCATTACATTGGTAGACCATAGTACAGTCACTCTGTGCATTAGAACCATATTAGCCTGTCCCTACATCGATGTTATGGATGACAGGGATGTGGCACAGGTGTTATCATATGCACAGGGTAGGTTGTTGGTTTGGCACCGTGTGTGTATGTGAGGGGTTTTAATTATTAATGTGGCTGTTGTGATGTGGTGTGTGTAGGTATGGGGTTGTCCTAGCTGTGTTGGTATCGTGTGTGTGTGTGTATGCATGCACATAGTTCTGCCATGTGGCTGCCCTATACAGGGGTTTGTTGGACAGCTGCAAACTGTACCTGGCAGGGTGTGCAGTTCACCATTTCCAGCCACAGACATGAGAACTGTGCCTGCCAGGGTTTCCACGGGCACCACCAGGTACAAGCCATGATATGATACTCTCCCCTGATGATGACATATGTCCGTTGGATCTGGGTCCCTCTTGGGACTGGCCAGGGCTACATGCATGTGGCCTGCTGTGGTGTGGTGTGGACAGCACCCCCTGCAGTGCTGGGGCTGGTACTGCCACTATGGGAGGAGCTCTGTGGTTTTGCACATCCACGTCGACCTCTAGCTGTTGGTATTGCTGGCCTACGTTCACATGGCCGTCGCACCACTCCCACCATATGCTCAAGCACAGACATTCCATGGTTGAGGATTCCCACCATCTCACCCAACCGTCTATCCATGACCTCTGAAAAAAAACGGAGGGCACCTGCAAGATCATGGATGTTGTCATTAACAGCTGAATGAGTAGCCATCTGCAGCCTCATAGTCTGTCTTGTGTACCATTCCATATGTGCCTGCACCTCCTTGATGGCCTGAAACATGCATCTGATGGTACTAGATGTGGCACTTCTGCCAGGGGCATGATGACCAGCAGCCCTCCAATGAGCACCCCGGTACATCTGCCTATGTGGTACCCCACCAGACATCTGGCTATGGCTGCTGTGTCCAGACACACATGCCGTAGATACCACACTGTCCTGTCCCATGCCACCAACCACCAACTGTCCCTCAGCTATGGCCACTGGTGATGGGGTATGTATAGGCAATGTGACTGTATGTGGGGATGAGGTGGATAACAGTGGGATGTCAAACAATGGCGCAGCTTCAGCCCCCAACAATCCCGCCTGTGCCTCAACACACCTATCATCATTTTCAGTGTCTGTATGGACACCAACATCAGACTGCCTGCAGGAGGGACCCTGACCCACCTTGCCACCTGTGAGGGGAAAACAAGAAACACACTTTACAACCTGTACATCATTGCTTAACAGCACACACACACACACACACACACACACACACACACACACACACACACACACACACACACACCCACACACACACATACATACACAACCTGACATTCTACCATACTACTTACCTCTTCCTGAGTTTACAGAATGTCCCTAGTTTTTTTCTCTTATTTTCCACATCCTGCATCAGTCCTTAATAATTATAGTCAATAATACCAATCATTAACATATCATTCTTCTAATTGCTCAGAAAAGTGATCACAGAACATGACCTGTTACTCCTTTAACTCTTTAACTTGATTGAAGTCATTTTTTCAAAGACTCCCTGATGTCATCAAGTGTTCACCCTGGTTTTGTCCAGGTATCTTGAGCATGCCCCCATATGTTATGGGCTACTAAAGTCAGTCAATAATGTCACGCACTGGAGTTTCATACTTAACTATTGTTCAGTAGATGCAAGATCTGTTGCTCTATTAACTTTTTATGTGGACCACAGTAATATTTGGAAACACTCTTTGGTGTTGTCTAGTAATTCCCCAATGCATCTTTAGTGCTGCATATGTGGGTATTCTTTCACCTTTCTGCTGATTGCAATTAAAAAAGTATCCCTGGTGTCTAGTTTTCCCTCCCAATGCATCTTTCATGCTGCAGACTTTATTATACTATCAGCTGTTCTGTGATTACATTTCAGAAAAGTATTCCTGGTGTCTAATGTGTCTGTCCATATCCATGTACTGCACAATTTCTAAGGGACGTTGAGAGGTATGAAGAACCCCACACTCACACATGTGCATACATGGACACACACACAAACACACACACGCTCATGCACACAAACATTTTACATACATCAACCCCCTCCACTCCACCAGATTGTATATACAGACAAATTAACCCCCCTCCACACACACACACACACACACACACACACACACACACACACACACACACACACACACACACACACACACACACACACACACACACACACACACACACTTACAGGTAAGGTTGCAGAAAGATATTACACATGAGGTTGCAGAAAGATATTACACACAGACCTCTCTGTACCCATCTGTCAATATGCATGACATATGGCACTCCACAGCATGTAGTGCAGCTAAAGTCAAACCCTGTTACCAACATTATACATTTCTGTGATGCATGGGTTGTGTTAGTAGGTGATGCCCCTTGCCCTGGAACAGACTGCACCCATGCACACAGTACTGCTGTGCACCTGTTCAGCACCCTGACATTTACTGTGCACCATACTTCACAGGTGAACACACCATTGCTGAATGTGTATATATGTGCCAGTTATGTTTGCTCTGCTGCTCACAGCCCCTATGTGTTTGTCTGACACATACCTGAGATGATATGTGGACAGATTTCATTTGTGAATGCCTGATGTCTGATTTACAGATCTCATCGTCAGCGGTGCATGTATGGCCAATAAAATACAATTAAACTGACAACCTTCAAACCTTACCATGGCTATGGGGAGTGCACACACCCTTACTGATATGGCACCCTTTTCCCTGATATGCCATGGGGCCACATTACTGCATATGTTAACATTATATGAACCTGATATGTGACATCTGACATGTGCAATCAAATACAGTATCAAACAAATGTGTTAGTTGTACAGATGCTGACTGAGATGCATACAATTTGTGGGTGCATATGTGTGCACACCCTTATCATGATGGTTTGTTGTACCAACTATTATGTGTACTACAATAGTCACTATTCCTGGAAGGGGTATACTAACATGGACCATCTGCATTTGCCAGTATTTGGTCATTCTGCCCTACAAATGTCCCCCAACTCTGCATGATTGCAAGGTCAACTCATGTGCACAGCCCTTGGAGGTCACAGTGCTGTCACTATTGTTGTGTTGTCAGGTTTATGTCTGCCACAACTCATGACCTTGACTGTTTGCAGATACAGCCATTCTTAGAGAGCTTTGGATCTCTGCTTCAGTGCACTGTTGTGTTTCAGGATGACAACCCCTCCCCATCCTCAGACTTTTTATAGATGCTTGACAACTATGGCCTACACATGTGTGTCATTTCGCAGTGTCCCAAACTCTGAGCACCATGTATACTGGTCTAGTCCCTGCTAATGAATGGCAAACATACAGGTGTACACTGGCACCAGGAAGGTACAGATGGAGACTGTGGGTCTGAGGTGGGGTGAGGTGTTGGTTGTGCAGCACATGTATCTTAATTGATACTGTCTGTAGGTTTCCAGCTTGGTCTTGGTACCCCAGTACACATTGCAACGTATGCCTTTGGCGGACATTTGCTGTTATGCATATGCTACCTGTAGAGATCCCTGGCTGATGTTTCATGTGGTACAACTGTCTCATCTGATTACCCTAACCCAAGGCCTACACGTATGCACAGTCCAGGCAATTGCTAACACAGGTACTGCACAGCCAGTACTTGCTAGACATTCCTACAACTCCCTCAGTGTTGTGGCATGTTACTAGGCAGCCTGCATGACCAGTTTGCAACATGTGTCGTCATCTATCTTGGATGGCCATCTGTTTATTTTCTACATTAATCCTGTCTCATACATCCTCACCACATACATGACTGTCTGCACTGTTTGCCATGGTATATGCAATGGTGAGGTAAGGCTACATGTCCAAATCCTGGGAGCTACCTGTTGGGTATGGGATACATTCCATGGCTTATAAGATTTGTGCAAGCCACAGCTGCCTCTGTTACAGGTAAGTGGGCACATTTGATGGCCAAACGTCTTGGACAGCAGATCATTTCTTGGTGTGACATTGAGGACCTGTACTTGCTGGAAGGTCCATACTAATAAAGAGTACATGCTGTCAGTACCTCAAAAGCTGCTTCTACAATATGTCATCTGGAGTGTATGCACACATATGCTTCCAGTATTTGTGAAGGTATGTATTCCCCATATTTGTTGTCCTAACACAGAATTCCATATTACACATTCATTGCTCATGTTAGGATCACATTGCAGGTTGTAAGGGTTGTGGAATGTAGTATTGTGATATGCCATAGTGTACATCTGTAACAGTTGCCATTGTAATAGTGGCATATACACTGCTGTAGCACTGTATAAGGCTGATGTTTCAGACATGTCCCTACTGTAGGCCATTTGTCCCACCATTATGTTTATCTCTGTGCACATATCTTGCAATGACAGGATGTTAGTTATATTGCAGAACTCTTACATACCCTTCAGATATGCCACCATGATGACCACTGTGATGCAGTGCAGTTAACAGCAACAATAAGTGGACATTTGCAGCATGCATTATGGGTAGGTGTGTTAAATGTGTGCATGGAATATACCATGGCCATAACATGACTGGTGTATTGGCAAACCTGAACAGACACCATACTCACCAGCTACAGGCTGCTGCCCCGAAGGTATACAAGAGGGACTTACATAGTTGTGTGAGGGATGTGATGTCAGTGGCCACACATGTGTCATTGGTAAAGGGTGGTAGCAGCATTAAAGTACATCAACAGTACAAACCCACAATACTACAGATTATGCACATCTGTTTATTACTACAATGCAGCAACAGACTATATATATATTTTATCTCACATATAGGTTCATAGGTTCATAGGTAGGTACTAGGCTATCTGCCCAAGGGCATTTATAAACCTAGCCAGTGTGTGTCAGCTTTCATTGCCCAATTGATTAATTAACTGACCCTCTGTCAAGAAGAGCCAATGAAGTGATCCCAGGGGTGTATTATCTGTTACCCACCCACTTGTCAAGGTTTCTCTTGAAGAGTGTTAGTGAGGGGCTCTGCCTAATGTAGTTAGGAATTTTGCTCCAAAGCATGGGGAGTCTCTGTGACAGGAATCTATCCCTCCAGCATGTCCTAGTTATTGTTGTGGTGAGGTATAGCTCACTAGAGCGAGTGGATCGCAGTGACTTGGATTTTTTTAGGTGGAGCATGTCCATCAATTCTGAGTTGGACATGGCTTTGTAAGTCAGGCAGAGATCATCTCTGAGTAAGCGATATGCCACTGAGTACAGATGGAGTTTTTCCAGTCAGGCTGCATAGGACATATGTTTGAGACCAGTAATCCTCTTGGTGAACTACTTTTGTGGTCTTTCCAGCTGTTGGAAGTGACTTGTGAGGTACATCCCAAATGGGGCATTGTACTCTATGATGGGTTTGATGAGTGATAAGTAGAGGGGCACTATAACCTCTTTATTTCTAGATGCGAACCTTTTAGTAATTAGATGAGCTACATAGAAGGATTTCCTAACTACTTTGGCAATATGATTGTCACAGGAGAGATTACTATCCACCTGGGTCCCCAGATCTCTTATTACCTCTTCTGTATTAAGGGGGCTGCCACCTATGTGGTAATTCATGGGTGTTTTGTTTTTCCCAAACAGGATGACTATGCATTTTTTGGCATTTAGCTTGAGACCATGACTTTGACACCAGGTGTCCATCTCAGTAAGGACCTTTTGGAGAATGTCCGTGTCAGCTGGAGTCAATTATGGCTCCCAGTTTGCAGTCATCAGAGAACTTGGTTAGCCATAGTCCTCCTGTGTTTGCCTGTACTTCTGAAAAGTATATGCCGAACAGTAGGGGTCCCAGGACCGAGCCTTGTGGGACACCACTTGTGACTGGTTTAGAGTCAGACCTGGAGCCCACTATTCTTACCATGTGAGTTCTGTCTGTATGCCAGTTGGCAACCCATCTTGTGACGTACGAGTTTATGTTCAAGTTGGTGAGTTTTTCTATAATTCCCGAGTGGGGAATGGTGTCAAAAGCCTTGGTGAAGTCAAGGTAGGCTGTGTGAACTACCTTCCCCTCATCTATGGCCTGGTGACTATCTCGAAGAAGTCAACCACGTTTAGTAGGCATAATCTGCCCTTAACAAAGCCAAACTGGGTCAGGTCAAGTGTTTGGAAGTTCCCAATGTCTTTGTTAATGAGTTCCATGATGATGTGCTCCATAGCTTTGCAGACCAGGCTAGTCAGGCTTATGGTGTGATAGTTACCAGGGTCAGTTGTGGCCCCTCCTTTGTGGAGCGGAATAACTATTGTTGTGTGCCATTCTATGGGCACATAGCCTGTGGAGAGGCTGAGGTTGAACAGTGCGTTTAGGTGGGGTGGTTAGTTCGTTCTGTAGTTCATGCAAGATGCAGCCTGGGACACCATCTGGCCCCATTGACGCTGTGCTTTTGGCTTTTGAAAGGGCTGTTTCCACCTGTGTGTCTGTGATTTCTGGGACACTACACGTTTCCGGTATTGTTGTGGGCCCTTTTGGGGGTGAGAGGGGGGTGAAGTTTGTACTGAATCTATCTGCCAGGATGTTGACAATATCAGTGGGTTCAGTATATTTTGTGCGATTTTGCACTAGCTCAGAGCATATCTGTGAGCTGCCACTTAGATTCTTGACATAGCTAAAGAAGGCTTTGTGGTTATCTTTTGAATCCTTGGCTATTTTTCTTTTGAAGTTAGCCTTGGAGGATTTTATGAGGGACCTTAGTTTCTTACTGACACTGATCAGGGATGTCTTTCTTTCTTGGGATTTGCTTTTTTTCTGAACTAGTTTCGTCCTTCTATTGAATAGCCTGTTTATGGCAGGGGTCAACCAGACTGGTTTCCTTCTCTTAGGGGAGTGAGTCTTGGTTTTGCTAGGGATGGCACGATCCATGCATCCTTGTAGGTGCTCATAGAGTGCATTTGTAAAGGTTTCTGCATCTTGGTCAGCATTATCCTTTAGTGTGGGGGCTGTAAAACGTAACACCTCTGTCTTAAGTAAGGTGAAGTTTGCTTTAGAAAAGTTTTTTACTGTGGTTTCCTTAGTTGGGGGTGGTGGTGGGGTGTGGACATCCAGAGTGATTAGTTTATGGTCTGACCAGTGATGGGTTGACCTCTGGTGTGGAACACCTGTCACCCATGTTGGTGATGACCAGGTCCAATATATTTTCACCTCTGGTAGGGGAGTTTACCAGCTGATCCAGGACATTTGAGTTGATAAATTCCAGGAAGCGCTGGACCTGGGAGTTTGTACTTGAGTAATTTTCCCAGTTAATGGTAGAGTTTTGGAAAACTGCCTTTGTTTTTAGCGACTGTACTAGTCGCCTGATATTTCCAAAGTAGAGACGTCTATATTACCTGTTTTTATCTCTTATTGGCCTTGTGTTTAGCTACTATATAGGGCTGCTACAAGGTCTTATACCTTGTGTATTATTAACATTAGTTAGCTGTACCTTGCCTTTGATTTGGACCTCTGCTTTAGTCACTAAGAGGTCAACTGTTGTTAATATTGCATATTATCTTGGTATACCTGTTAGAGTACCTTGCAGTTATTTGTTTTTCCTTCTCTTTACTGACATACTTCTTAATCTGGTATCTCTCTACCCACTCCTATGCTTAACCACCTATGCTATTTCTGTTTCCTTTAGTCTTCCTAACCCTTTATCTCTTTTGTTTTTGTATTCCAGCATTAAAGCCTAGTGCTCCTCATTGGGTTGTCCCCTCCCTGCTGGCCTAGCTCACCTGGTATCCCTGAAGCAACAAAGCAGGCCAATTGTGTTGGCACCCAAGAAGCACCCCTATCTCCTCTTGAATGACGGTTTACTGGTGTTAGAACTTTCCATTACTGGCTGTATGTCATTTTGCCTAAATATTTTTATTTTACGTTTTGTCCTCTTGTGGGCAGCACACACGTGACACCAGCTAAGATTTTTCCCTCCCCTGCTAACCTGCTTTCTAATAGTTACCCCCTTCCACCTTTCCTCTTTTATTGCTAATCCCCCCTGCCCCTGGTTATCTAACTTTCCCTTGTCAGCTTGCCTTACTACGGCTGAAACATTCCACTTGCCTTGTCTTTTCTGCTCCCTTACTGTCTCTATTTTACTGTCCTGGCTGCTGCTCTCCTTTCTCTCTTTTTCCTACCTTACTCCTTCACCAATTGACTGTATTTTGCATTCTCTACTTACCTACTTTCTAATTACCCCTATCACTGTCCCTCTGCTAACTACTACTGTCCTTATTATACCTTGTGCCTGCTATATTCTTGGAAACTACTGCCTGTCTTTTCATCCTTTTTTTAAACAAACTCTCCTTTATATATTGCTAAACTACGTAGCATATGAAACAGTAGTGTTTCGGCTACTCTGCTTAACTGATAGACTTCGCTCTTCTCTCTGGCTGTTTCTGCCCGGCTCCCTCCCTACCCCTTATCCCACCCACCCCGCATTACCCTTAGCCTTATACCTGACATACCACACTCCTCTATATTTACACCTATCCTATGCTCCTACATACCACACCTCCTCTATATCTACACCTACCCTAAGCACCTATCTCACTTGCTCCGCCTCCTTCTTATACCTCCCTCTATTACCTCTCCTTTCTCCCTTCCCCACCCAAAACTACACAAATACCTTGATATCTACCTGTTTCATTTACTCACTCTATACTCTAAGCCCATATCCAGTCTATTCCTCTCTGTCTCACCTCAACATGTCTACCAAAACTTACAAACCAATATCCAAGACCCCTGTAACAGGAACTACTCTAAAAAAGCTAACACTTCTACTTATTATTTCTTTGGCCCTCACATTACCCTACTTCCTAACCTGTTATGAATCAAATCCCAATTACCACTTTAACTACTCTCCCAAACATACTGCCTCTGATTTCATAAGCGTAAAATTGACTCATTTAAACATTACATCTATCCCTAGCTACCTCCTTGCCAGATATCACAGACTGTCCCACATTAAAATTCTAAATCTCTTGATTAAGAAACCAAAATACTCACTGTACTCCCCCATCAAAGCTTACCTTGAACATAAGCATTCTACCTTAGTAGACGGGGACATCCACCCCAACCCAGGGCCCTTAACCACTTCATCTGATGAGGCAACCACTTCACTAAACTCTTCCCTACCACTACCATCCTCTAATCCAAATACTCTACTCATAGGTCACCTTAATATACGAAGTGTCAATAACAAAATTACCCATCTCCACTCCCTTCTTCAACATCACTCCTTTGATATTCTCTGTTTAACTGAAACCTGGTTAAAACCCTTTACTAAAGATAATGTAATCTTACCTCCAGGTTATAACATCCTGAGATTTGACCGCAAAACTAAAAAAGGCAGAGGAGTTGCACTTCTATTCAAAACAGAACTTAGTGTAACATTAATACCCTATGATAACCCAGACAGTAATAAGACTGAACTTCTCATCTCGAAGCTGCAACTAAACCCTAAAAAGTCCATCTATATTATCGGTATATATCTACCTCCTGGAAATAATTCCACTACTATAGAAAATATCCTTAGTTGGCTCACCACCTCCTATCCACAAGAAACCATAATTCTTGGAGACCTCAATCTGGACTGGTCCTCTTTAACTACTAATAACCCAGCTTCTCATATTAACCTCTATGGCTTTAGTCAAATAATAATCACCTCTACTAGGATCAATAAATCTAACAACAAAGAAAGCATTCTAGATTGGATACTCATTAACAAACCTCAACTTAAATATTAGTCTGGAACAGTACCTGATGACTTTAGTGAAAACAATCTAACCTTTATTATTAGACAAAGAAATGCCTCTAACAATACACCTATCTATAGGACCCTACGTAATCTCAAATGTTTCAACCCTATTCAATTTAGAACTGAACTAAAGGCCTGCAATTGGAACCCACTAAAGACACTTCCCCTTGAAGAAGCTGTGCTTTACTTCAACACCACATTCCTAACTATTCTAGATAATCATGCACCATCACGCTCCATCTGAATTAAATCTAAACCTGCCCCCTGGCTATCTAAAGATACAAGACAAAAAATGTTACTTAGAAACAAAGCTTGGAAAAAATGGCGAGCTAGCAAATCTTCTGTAGACCAACAGACCTTTAGACATCTAAGAAACTGTACCAAAAAAGCTATTTTCTCTGATAAAAGAAGTTATTATAGTAATCTCCAGCAAGCTAATCACAATAACCCTCAAAAATTCTGGTCAACCCTTAACAGGCTTCTACACCCTGGACAGACTACCACTCCTTCCCCTACCGGATCTGAAAAGAATTCCACCCTTGATACTGCCAACACTTTCAATTCTTTCTTTATTGATACTATTAATTCTTTGGCCTCGCACCTCTCTAGTGACAACACTAGTATCCCGACTCTGCTTCCCCAAACTACCAACCTTTAGGCTACAACCCATCTCCACTGCCATTATACAAAATGTAGTCACAAACTCAAACCATGCACCCCCTCAGCTGACCAACTCCCATCTGAATTCCTTCAAAAAGCAGCCTCTGAAATTGCCTATCCCATATCTATTCTCATTAATAGAACTGTAAATGAAGAAACCATACCTGACATCTGGAAAATCTCTCACATCATACCCTTACACAAAGGAGGTAACTCCTATGAATACTCCAATTATAGGCCCATAGCTCTCTTGTCCCCACTAGCAAAAATCATGGAAAAATGTGTTCATTATCAGTTAATGGACCACCTAATAAAAAACAACATTCTCACTCCCTGTCAACATGGCGTTAGGCCTTTTCATAGCACAACTACCGCTCTCCTCACCTTTACAGACCTTATTAACAAGAATCGAAATAATAACATCCTGTCTTCATCTCTCTTCATTGACCTGTCTAAAGCCTTTGATATGGTCAACCACTCCATTCTCTTAAAAATTCTTGAATCTCTCCTTAGAATCTAAGGCTGTCCACTGGTTTAGTTCCTATCTTACAAACAGGAAACAAGCCGTTCTCTGGGATAACAAACTCTCATCCCTTCTCCCAATCTCACTTGGGGTCCCCCAAGGCTCTATTCTTGGACCATTTCTTTTCTCCCTCTTTATAAATGACTTACAAACAGCTATTCCCCAGGCTACTTGTATACAATACTGATGATTCCACATTAATTTGCTCTGCTAAATCCATCTCTGAACTTCAAATTAATACTCAAGCTGTTTTCTCTAAAGTTGAAACTTGGTTCTCAAAACGCTGCCTACTCCTAAACGCTAAAAAAACTAAACTCTTACTCTTTGAGCCCACTACCAGATCCCCTACATTAGACTTTACTATCCTATCTAACAATGGAACTATTATATCACCTGACCCTAATACCAAACTGCTAGGCGTCATGATTGACAACAACCTTACCTTTGATTGTCATATCAATAATACTATTAAATCTGTAAACAGGAAACTCGGCTCTCTCTATAGAATTAAAACTTTCTTAACCTCCCAAGCCAAAGCTACTCTTGCCCACTCTCATCTTATTTCTACTCTTCTCTACGCCTCACCAATCTATACTAACCTCAAGAAAAATAATCTCTCTAAACTATCTTCCACGTACAATAATATAGCTAGATTTGTTACTGGTAAACCCTTCAGAACTCACCACTGTCTGAATCTGCAGCAACTTAACTGGCTTGAACTGTCAAACTTGTTGCTTCTTTCCCAACTGACATTTGTCCAAACAGCATTCTACCAACCTCACAACACACCTATACTCTCCAACCTCTTAACCTCCTACTCTAATCTGAACTTTCTCCGTTCATCAAGTAAGCTGCTAGTTACCTTAACCAAATCTAATAACCTAGCAGGTGATTCCCTTTCTCTAATACTATTGGAAAACACTGGAATCAACTGCCTACTGAACTTACTTCCATTGCATCTACTGTTCTGTTTAAACAAAAACTCAGAATTTACCTTAAAAGCCACTGGATGTGTCCCTGCTCTAATCCTGACTAAAGTAATTTGCTTCAATTAATCCGTCTTTCTCTCCCTACTCTTCTCTCCCTCCTGCTTCCTCCCTTACCTTTCTTTCTCTACCTCTTTAAACTCCTCCTCTTCATCTTTCCACCTTATGGCTATGAATCTCTTTCGAACAAGTATTTGTCTGTTTATTTCTGCTCTCTCTCTATTGCTGCTTCTCTTTCCTTGATCTTATACTCTCTCATCTTGGTATTAAAACATGTTAGTATGTTCATCATGATGTTACTTATTCCCTAGGAAGTTAATATCCTTTTCTTTCTTTTGATAACTTTCTTTCATTTCTCTTTCCCTGCTCTTACACTTTCTTTTCTTGGTTTTAGAAATAAGTAATAATGTGTATTATGATATTTGTGCTCATAATGTATTTCCTTTTGTTTAAATGTGGAGCTTTTCTCCCCGGGCCTCTGCTGAAAATGGAAATATATCCAGTTGGACTAGCCCGGTCAACAAATGTAAAATAAAATAAATAAATAAATAAATAAATAAATAGAGTAATTAAAATTGCCCAACATCAGGGTGTTCGGTAGGGCCTTCATGTTTTCCAGTGTCTCCAGAAAGGCAGAGTGGTAGCTGGCCACAATTTGCATTGCAGATTTAGAAACAACAGCAGAAATCCAAGTAAAAAAGGAACAACAGGAAAAATCCACCAAGCAGTTTATTGTATCTCTGACGTCTAAGGACAGCCTTGAAGAGGTACTCCTTGAAGGCTGTGGCCGAGACGTCAGAGATACAATAAACTGCTTGGTGGATTTTTCCTGTTGTTCATTTTTTTTTGCATTGCAGATTTGCCTGATGTTAGTTGCACATGGATGATCTTGGTGGTATCATGCTGCACCACTAACCTGGAGGTGTAGGTATCCTTGATGAATATGGATACACCCCCTCCTTTTGTGTTTTGGTCCATGTTCTGTGGCTAAAATGTGTAGTATGAGTTGTAGCCCGGTAGTGCTGGGGTGCTCTGTGGAGCCTTGAACCAGGTTTCAGTTACTGCACAGATGTCGACGTTCTCCATACTGAGGAGTGCTTTGAGCGCATGCATTTTGAGATTTAAATGCCTGGCGTTGAGTAGCATAACTCTCATTTTTTTATTTGTGCTGTTTACGGAGGTGGGTTTGACTTTTGAGCCTTGCCTAAAAAAGGGACTATGGGGGCAGCAAGAGCCTTGGCCAGTATTCGAAAGCCTAGGGGTGACAGGTGCAAGCTGTTTCTTGCAAAGCAACGAGGCCTGTCAACATGTTGTCCCAGGCTGACAGACACTGGATCCCCTTTGAATGACACCAGAAGCTTAGCCAATTGTTGAAATTGATAATTTTTTCATTATACTGCAGTATCATTCTTGGTGAGGGCAGGATGCTACTTAGGGTCAGGGTCATACCCGCTTGGGCTACATGATCAAAGAGCTCTTCCATGTCTCTTCATGTAGTCCAGGGAGGTACGTCTCGCATCATTCACACCAACATGAACAATGACAGGGTCATATTTGTACTTGTTCTGGAGTGACATGAGTGCTTGTGTTATGTGGTGGATTCTGGCTCCTGACAGGCAGCTAACAGTAACCTTTTCCTTGTCCAGCCTAGTGAGTGAGTCATCAGTGTGCCCGACTATAGAGTCACCTATTACTAGTGTGTTAGGTATGTTATTTCTCCTTAAGGGCTGTGATTGTGCGGCACACTGATTTTGTGTTTTATGAGTTGTCTGGTTTGTGATGGGAGGTGCAGGTTTTTTGGGTGTCTGCTTTGGAGGTCTGTGATGCTTTTGCAGGTTTTTATTTAGAGCCTCCGAGTATGATTTTGTGTATTTCCATGTATTTTTTGCCAATGCTGGTTTAGTATGTCTATGTGAGGCTGGAGGTGTGGTGCAGGTGTTAACCTTCTCCTCATGACTGCTTGTTCCAGTCATTGGTGGAGAGAGCTTAGCCTCCGGTTTCGCTATATAATTGCATCTCTTGCATATGTTAATGTTTTGTGGTAGGAGAAGAGGGTTGTCTGTGTACATGAGGCAGTTGTAACACTGCCTCAAGATACCCAGGTTCACCAGCTGGACTGGAGAGTATGTCTGAATAGTAGGGTGAGCTGCTTAGTCACTTGGTTGGTGAGGGGTGAATAATAAGCCTTGCCCTGCTGGGCAATCAAGTGTTGGGGTATATTAGTGCTTGCTATTAGGTCTGAGCAAGTGCTGGACTGTAGGATGTTTTTTAAGTGCTTAGGTTGAGAGTTAGACTACTTTCAAGGGAAAAACTGAAGAGGAGACTTGGTGGAGCCGGGATAAATTTAGCCCTAGCTAACTGGCGCTGCCTGGACATGCAAAACCATGCAAACATGGTTTTTACAGCAGGGAAATGAAAGAGATAGAAATCAGCCGAAAATGGCCCATAAACTACTAACTTCTGGACTGGAACCACTCCTCCAGGGACAGATGGCTACTCAAAGCTCCCTGTCTCACAGGTGAACAGAGAAACCTCCCTCTATTCAGGTAAGGTATGGGCAACTCAGAAAATTGTAACAGCCCTGAATTCAGCACTAACCTGAAAACTGGACTATACTAGCTTAGAAAGGTGGGAAACAAGGAAAAAAATGTTTGAAAAGATAAGGCAAAAACAGTAAAACATACACTTAAAACAGCTTTAAATGACTACAAACAGTAAAAAAATACACTTAAAACAGCATGACTACAAGCAATTAGAAAAGGCTTTTAAACAAATTACCCAATTAACCAGTAAAAAAATCTCAAAACTGAGACTTGTTCCTGTAGTCTTCAATCAGACAAGTTCTAACTGCACATTCCTGCCTCTGGGGTACAAGGGAACCTTCTCCAAAAAAGAAGGCCTGGATTAGTGCTCAAGTTATACAAACAAAGCTAGATTCAACAGACCTGGATCTAGTCTATGCTACAGCAAACAAGGTGCACCAATTTCAGTAAGAAACAGTTCAAATATGAAGGCACTATAAGCCTTTAACCAGAAATTCCAAGATCAGAAGGGCAGAGTCCAGCATCTCCTCCCACAAGAGTGCAGACCACGAACCTTCTTAATGTAAAATAACTGGCCTGAAGCCCAAGTGCTTAAACCAGAACTAAGACACTTTTAAAATAACAGACACAGAGCCATCAATCAGCAGTTCCCAACTTAGAAGGATGTAAGCTACCTGTCCTACCACAACAGTGCAGACCACAAATCTTCTTAATGTATAACAACTGATCTGAAGCCCAAGTGCTTAAACCAAAATACTTAGAATGATAGCTACACTTTAATCAGGTTACTACCAAGCAGTAATAAATACAATTCAATACTTTTAAGAAGGCCTGGTTTAGTGCTTAAGTTATGCAAACAAAGTTAGATTCAGCAGGCCTGGATCTAGTCTATGCTACAGCAAACAAGGTGCACCAATTTCAGTAAGAAACAGTTCAAATATGCAGGCACTATAAGCCTTTAACCAGAAATTCCCAGCTTAGAAGGACAGAGTCCAGCCTCTCCTCCCATCCCACAAGAGTGCAGACCACGAACCTTCTTAATGTAAAATAACTGTCCTGAAGCCCAAGTGCTTAAACCAGAACTAATACACTTTTAGAATAACAGACACTGAGACTTCAATCAGCAGTTTCCAACTTAGAAGGATGCAAGCTACCTGTCCTGCCACAACAGTGCAGACCACAAATCTTCTTAATCTAAAACAATTGATCTGAAGCCAAAGTGCTTAAACCAAAAGGTTTAGAATGATAGTTACACCAAGCAGTAATAAATACAATTGAGTACTTTTAAGATGATGCAAAAGCAAAATAAAGTAGGAAGAAACACAAATACAGTAAAAGCAGATGAAAAAAAGTGCTAATTTTTTTTTTTTGAGTGAACAAATGAGATGGGCCCAGGAGGAGTATCCAATGCAAATTTACAAGAGGGGCGGGCAGTTTCAAAGCCACCAAGATTAACACCAAAACAAAAGCAGGGAGGCTGGGTGGGGAACTAACTGAAAAAACAGAGCCACAACTTCCAGCAAGATAGTTTTCAATGCAAGACAAATAATTCAATTTAAACGCTGCATTGTTTGAAAAAAGTGCAGATAAAGATTTACTTAAATTCACTTATACGTCCAGTTGATTTGATTTCATGTAAGTTTTAGCTGGCCAAAGCTCAGAGTTTAAGCAGAAAATAATCCAAAATGTACCACTTATATAAGGCAGGAATCGAATAACAATGAAGTAAACTACCCCCACTTATCACTGGCTATTCAAGATTTCTAACAAGCATTAACTGAAAAAAACAGAGCCAGAACTTCCAGCTCGATAGTATTCAATGCAACACAAATAAATCAATTTAAATGCTGTATTATTTGAAAAAAGTGCAGATACCCCACTTATCACTGGCTATTCAGGAATTCTAACAAGCATTAACTGAAAAAACAGAGCCACAACTTCCAGCTAGATAGTATTCAATGCAACACAAATAAATCAATTTAAATGCTGCATTATTTGAAAAAAGTGCAGATAAAGATTTCCTTAAATTCACTTATATGTCCAGTTGATTAGATTGCATGTAGGTCTTAGCTGGCCAAAGCTCAGAGTTTAAGCAGAAAATAGTCCAAAATGTATCACTTATATACGGCAGGAACCGAATAACAATGACGTGAACTACCCCCACTTATCACTGGCTATTCAAGAATTCTAACAAGCATTAACTGAAAAAGCAGAGCCACAACTTCCAGCTAGATAGTATTCAATGCAACACAAATAAATCAATTTAAATGCTGTATTATTTGAAAAAAGTGCAGATGCCCCCACTTATCACTGGCTATTCAAGAATTCTAACAAGCATTAACTGAAAAAACAAAGCTATAACTTCCAGCTAGTTATCAATGCAACACAAATAAATCAATTTAAATGATGCATTATTTGAAAAAAGTGCAGATAAAGATTTACTTAAATTCACTTATACGTCCAGTTGATTTGATTTCATGTAGGTCTTTGCTGGCCTAACCTCAGAGTTTAAGCAGAAAATAATCCAAAATGTACCACTTATATAAGGCAGGAACCGAATAACAATGAAGTAAACTACTCCCACTTATCACTGGCTATTCAAGAATTCTAACAAGCATTAACTGAAAAAACAGAGCCACAACTTCCAGCTAGATAGTATTCAATGCAACACAAATAAATCAATTTAAATGCTGCATTATCTGAAAAAAGTGCAGATAAAGATTTCCTTAAATTCACTTATATGTCCAGTTGATTTGATTTCATGTAGGTCTTAGCTGGTCAAAGCTCAGATTTTAAGCAGAAAATCATCCAAAATGTACCACTTATATAAGGCAGGAACCGAATAACAATGAAGTAAACTACCCCCACTTATTACTGGCTTTCAAGAATTCTAACAAGCATTAACTGAAAAAACAGAGCCACAACTTCCAGCTAGATAGTATTCAATGCAACACAAATAAATCAATTTAAATGCTGTATTATTTGAAAAAAGTGCAGATAAAAATTTACTTAAATTCACTTATACGTCCAGTTGATTAGATTTCATGTAGGTCTTAGCTGGCCAAAGCTCAGAGTTTAAGCATGTTTAAACTCTACAGATACAGATGGATACACAACAGTACTCTACTGTTTTGCCCTGTGGCCTTACCTGCATGCTCCTCAGACTTTTTGTGGGTAGAACCCACCTTCACTATGCTCTCTGCTGGGTCTTGTGTTTGCAGGCAGCAGGTGCCCCGAGCTCCTCAACATGTGTCAGGGGGGCTGGGTGGCATGACTTCACTGTGGAAAGCTGGTCCCCACTAACCACAGCAGCACACCAATGGGCATGGTGGAGTAGATCAGTGCACTGATGTCAGACCTGCTCATAACTGCAGTTATGCAGGCCAACATCGTTTACCCTGTGGACTAGATTGTTCCACAAGGCAGTCATCTCCTGCAGATCATGGGCTGTATGCCCAAACAGGGTGTGGTAGTGCTGCACCAGGTATGTGATGATGATGTAATTCTCCTGGGGTGTGTAAATCAGAAGTTTCTCCCGAGACATGGTGCCTGAATGACATAAAGAGGGAAACAGGTCTGAGGACCTCATACTGCAAGGGTATAATAGTTGTTGATACACATCTCTGTCTCCCCCTCACCATATCTGCAACAACAATCTGATCACACAACTTAACGGGTATGTCTACAGCAGACCTACTTACTGTTGGGACATATATCATATTGTACAACAATTTGTGCAATGTGTTTGTAGTCATGTTCCATGTTGAAACACTATCATTGGTGGTCTGTTGCAAACAATGTCACCTGCATGCCATTGTAAGGGCCACTATGGTTCCATATATGCATGTGTTCTGTTTGCTATGTGACTGCTGTATATCTATTTTGTGTTAATGGGGATATCTATGCATGCTGTTAGACATAATCCTGGAATATGTGGACTATTACTACCCACATATGTTCTATAACAGTGACACAATAGCATGTTTGGGAAGACATTTGCCAGTAGAACCACCTGTCCCACCTCATCTGGCCATGTTACCTGGCCACATCACATCTGCGACCCACCCTGGGACCTCATCATCTACTGGTCCTGCACTACCGTCAGGTGGAACCACCTCAGTGGATGGTGTTCGCCCCCCACCCAGGAGCACACACAGACAGGATCCTGTCACCCGAAGTCAGGTCCAGGGTCTAGTGCATGGGGAGCTCCACAGAGACTTGGGGGATGTGCTTCGCCACCTTGAGGCCCTTGGTACATAGTCACAGGGTACTCATGCTCCTCCTGCTCATCCCCCAGCCCAGGCAACTTCAGGGCCATGAAGATTCTGTTGTGCCTGCCCATGGGGGGGGGGCCTTGGTCTCATTGTTTCCAAATGGGGGTTCATGGGCTTCCATATTCCAAATAACACTCCCCATCCAAGGTGTTTACCCACTACATGTGTCTTATACCACCCCTGTATGCTGTCTTGTCTGTCTTTCAACCCAACCTTCCTCCCCAAATGTACCTACTATCCTTCCCCATAATACCAATCCCACCTTCACAAACAAGGGCAATGTGTTCCCAAACACCAGACATAACTGTCCATTTTGTATCCACTTTACTGCTGTAAATATATATATATATATATATATATATATATATATATATATATATATATATATATATATATATATATATATATATATATATATGTGTGTGTGTGTGTGTGTGTGTGTGTGTGTGTGTGTGTGTATTGATATGTTTGTGATCTTTTCATACATATTGTGCAGCACTGTCATTCATCAGTAGGGGACATGTATATGTATATATATATATATATATATATATATATATATATATATATATATATGAAAATATGTGTGTGTGTTTGTATATATGTAGACATACATGTATATATATATATATATATATATATATATATATATATATATATATATATATATATATATATATATATATATATATATATCTATATATATATATATATGTATATAGATCTGACTTTTGATTGAACTATCAAAATCTGAATCCTTATCACCGAACATACTTTTCCAAAAGCGCTTTCACCAAAAAATCGCTTACAGTAAAGTATGTTTAAAAAAAAAACAACAACATTAAACCTACCTCTATGCAGGGGGCAAGCCCCCCTGCACCCCCTATGTGGGGGGCTGCGCCTCCCACACACCCCTACTTTAATATTCTCACACCAAGGTATATATAGGTTCATAGGTAGGTACTAGGCTATCTGCCCAAAGGCATTTATAAGCCTAGCCAGAATGTGTTGTCTTTCACCGCCCCCTTAGATTAGTTCCCAGTGCCTCTGTCCAGTATATATATATATATATATATATATATATATATATATGTATATATGTGTGTGTGTGTGTGTGTGTGTGTGTGTGTGTGTGTGTGTGTGTGTGTGTGTGTGTGTGTGTGTGTGTGCCTGTATATCTTTTGACATACATATATATACATATATATATATATAGATATATATATATATATGGGGTGCATTCAGACATCAGGTCCACACTCTCTAACCCTCCTTCCTTTATAGCTGCACTGTTCTGCCTTGCTACAAAACAGACAGGTGTCATATGTGGATACAGCCTAACATTAGTGGGGTATATATAGGGACAGATTGCAGGTAAGCCTATTACACACTATGGCATTTGTGCATGCTATATTACACATTGACATGACTGTCCTGCAAGTGGTGGGCTCTGAAACTCATGTGTCTATCATAACAGCATTACTTCCACCACCAGCTGTTTGCCACACTGATATACATGTCTTGCCTTATAGAGCACACACTATGATGGCTTACATCTTGTCATTCAGTGTGGATCTGCACTGTTGACAGGTATGGCCCACTGCCCACAGGGACAGGCACTATTGTCCATAGCAGTTGTTCAGCACCACATCATTACAACAACAACTCCTGATGGCACATATAAGTCATTCCACATCATCTATCCCATTATTATAGACCTAGTACTACATTCAATTACTGCATATATGTTTCACGTACCTGTTGTAGGATTGTAATCTTTTCTCGATACAGTTTAATGTGTCCCCTTATTTAACTTGAATATTTGTAGGTTCAGTTGTTGAACAATGTTTTATTTACTGGTTGTTTGTTTGTTTGTTTCTCTCTCTCTCTCTTCACTACAGGAATTAAGCTGCTTTGAATAGATTGCAGCATGGATTTTGTAGGTGATGCACATGATCAGGTGATGGCCTTTGCACCAATCAGTGTCCACCACTTGCTACCTACATGCAGCCATCTGTGTAGTATTCCCTATTACCACTGTCATGGCAACCCACTACTGTAAATTACTAAATCATGTGGGCATTGTCCCTTTACCTTTCCTGTATGGAGGACATCCTTCCTGTGTGTGGGCAGAAGTGTTACAGACAGCAGGTAGCAATACCTCTTACAACAGGACTTGCAGATGCAGGCTAACTACATCTTTTTATAAGGTTCCAGACCTACAGACAGTGTGAGTAGTGTTGTTATATGCATTATATACCACTGGTTTTACAGGGCTTGTGTGTACATACTAGTTTAGTATGGAATGCAGTCTGTCTGCATTGCTCAAACTGTGGGCCTGTCCACATGATGGCCAGTGGATTGGCTGTTATGTTTTGTCTGTCCACCACACTTGTATTGTCTCAGATATATCACTGGCATTCTGTCTGTTGAGTGCTATCAGTATATGGCTACATCCATTTGTGTTTCTGACTTCATATTCCTGAATAAGGAGTATGTTGCATCCAATCCTGTAACATCAGCAACTTCCCCAGTGTGTAACAATATTGCAAATATGGCCCTGTGTTCCAGCCTCTGTCCTCCACCTATATACCAGGCTTTGTCCATATGTCATGCAGTAAGAGGTTAAGTAGTGACCTATCATTATGTCATGCTGGCATTCCTGACATCATTCCAGTGACGGTGTGGACCCCTACACATATTGTGGGGTAAGGTCTATATATATGTGGGCTACAGCTGGAAAAACGTGTGTGTCCTTGTACAGTCCAGAGGTCAGCGTAAGTAACACTGTTATATTTTCCTGTAAGTCATTCTTTGACGGAGGGGTATGCACCATATATAACCTAGCTGTTACAACCTTTGAGCGATATCAGTAGTAAGACACCTTAAGGTATATGGCTGTTCATTTTCATACATTTCACCTAGGGAACATTGGTGGGCTAGTGCTTACTGTCTTACAGACAGCTCTGTTTGTCAGTGTGATAGTGTTATTTTTATGTCAAGCATTGTTAAGTAACAGATACATCTTCATTGTGACAACTTAATTCGTTTCCCCCTAGGGGTTGAGTACAGAGTATAATTGGAGGCAGCTGAACTACATCTGCATTACTTACTGTTGATTGATTCTTATCTTCCGGGCCAGTGTTTCTTTACTGTTGTACTACTTGAAGGCCTTGGCCTGGACAGCAACATATGTTATATGTTCAAATTACTGTATAAAATGTTTGCTTGAGAGTCACATTACTCAGTTAGCAGTAAACACCTAACAGCTATATGAAATGGCATATACAACTGAAATAGTACACAAATAAACATTTCTTATGTATGCAAACCTGTGTGTGGTGTCATATCCTTTGACTTCTCTGTGGTCTGTGGGTATATGTTTCATGCAATAATTGCATTTTGTATGAGGAAATCAAACAATGTCCATTTTAAAAGGTAGCAACTGTAGGAATACTGGCTGTTCAATATGCTGTGCACTCTCTAAATATGTATTTTCCTATACATATCTATAGGAAGTAATATGTATATGTAAGTGTACGTGTATATACATATATATCTATAGCTATATATATATATATATATATATATATATATATATATATATATATATATCTGCATACATGTGTGTGTGTGTGTGTGTGTGTGTGTGTGTGTGTGTGTGTGTGCGTGTGTGTATGTATCATAAGAATGTTTATTGCTTCCACATTGTACATTCCCTATGGTAGCCAGTCTGTACTGCATGATATGTTATTGATACCATCCTGACATCATATAGATTAGATGGGCTACTGTTAACTTCTGGTGGCTATGTTGTGTAGGGTCCTGGGTATGAGACTCACATGTGTTGGTATTGTGTATCTGTTTGGCTGTGGAGGAGGGGTTGATATCAGTAATTACAAGAGGTACTTCAATTGGTCCCCCTCACCCCCATTAATGGTGCCTTTGGTCATATATGTACTTGTTGTGTTCTTTTATTTATATATATATATATATATATATATATATATATATATATATATATATATATATATATATATATATATATGTATATATATATATATATATATATATATATATATATACACACACACACACACACACACACACTCACACATACGTCTGCATATATAAATACATTTCCTCTACTGTTGAATGACTGTGCTGGATGATATGTTTGAGAAAACATCTAAGCTGCTTATATCTGACATGGCTTAGTGGTAAACCACTTTTGCTATGGTGTTCAGGGTCCTGGGTTCAAGACTTGTAAAGGCTGATTATTTTGTTGCTGGGCAGAGCAAGGGCTCTTGGATACAGAGAGATTAAAGCACTTTTAAGCAGTTATAAGCAGGTTTGCAAGGGTTTGCATGAAGGTAAGAAATGGTAACTTCCAGTTAAATATTCTTACACTCAGCCTCTAAATTGTTTATCCTGTGTAGGCATTTACCCTCACATAAACAGGCTTAAACCCACTTACTACTGTTTAAAAGTGCTTACTCCCGCTTACCCCTGCACTAATTTAGAAAGAAATGAAACATGGGTCTTCGAAAAGTAGTAGGTTTGGACAATTTATACATTTTTACACTATTTGCTGTATGGCATGGATTTATCATTCATTACAGATTATAACCTTGTTTAGTATTCCTGCTTCATGTGAACGTATACTGTACAGAGCACTTGTGTTTATCTGTGGATTTTATAACATTATTACAATGACACCTCACATCTGCACTTAATGCAGTACTCCAGTTCACAAATATATGTTATTAAGTAGGATATACAGCAAAAAACATTTTCATAAATTGCTTTCACATGGAAAATGGAATTTACTACAGTGAGGACAAAACTAGGAATGACTGCTTGCAAAGCGAATGCTCTAACCACTGCACTATTGCAGTACTGCTTCTATTGAATGTATCTTGCTATTTATCTTCTTGTGCTATTTAAGCTACAGTATGCATAGCTAAGCAATGGGCAAAGCCACACAGCTACAGTTAAATTTAATCTGTTTGATAAAAAAAAAATTCTAGTGTTTTCTCTAGGAAGGGACAGGTTTCACTTATTGCTGTGGATTTCTGCATGCATCTGCACATTTGACAGGCATCCTAGCGTGTTTCAGTTGCTATGAGCATCGGGTTTTCCTGGGAAGTGGGACGTTGACCTTTGCAATGGCTGTGGGTGTGTTTTGTCCTACAACATTAATTTCTTTACTATATTTTATGTAATAGTTGCATAAAACAGTTATTCTGCATCTGAATCATCTAAATGTTATAAGAAACAGAGTTAGCAACTAAATTGCTACAAGAATAAGCTTTTATTTAGGCAAAGACATAAAGTTCTGTCCTTTGTACTGGCTATAGGTTTGTTTCAGTCTGCCAAATCTGATGTTTGTACTACAAATGTCCCACTTTGGGCATTTGAAAAGCTGGCAAGCCTACAATCCCCTGTGAGTGTTCTCGCTCATTGTAATTGCCAAACAGCAATCCTTGAATGCAGGGGCATGTGTATTGTGAGAGCTCTGCTCTCAGATACACCCCCTGCACTTGTCCATGCTATGTGTCCAATTAGGAGCAGAGGCAGTGCACCTTCATAACTATGCATGGTGCGCTGCCATGCTGCTCTTAAACGGTCATTTCCATGCAGGAATAAGCTATTCCTGCATGGAAGCTTACTGAAGCCCAGGGATAGTCTTTCAAGTTGTCCAAATTTGGGTCATGATAGTCTTTTTCAAGTACATCATTTGTGTCAGTAGAGTTCAGCTGTCTATTTTTATTCGAAAGACATTTATGAAAACAAGAAGGTATAGTCTGATACGACAAGGCTAATGACTATGGAAAAGTGGGGAAAACAAGTATTATTTAACAGGAAGTTAACAGATGAAGGAAACAGCCAGTCTGAATGATTAATGCTGGAAAAAACATATAACAGAATTCAAGAATGTCTGAAGTAAGAAAAATAAGGTTTTGATTAGGTTAGGTGCAAAGCTCATGAAGTTAGTAGGCAGATCGGTAGACTGGGCTGGCCAAGATGTCTGTATCTAATGCTTGAATGTATGTTTCTAGATCTCCACATGAAAAAGACTTCTATGGAAAAGAGTACAGTAATTCTGTATTAAAGCAGATATTTATGTATATAATTAAAATGTAAAAAACATCAGTATCTGATACAAATCAGAAATACCTATTTTTATTGTATCAATTTTTTTGAATACCACTTCACTGATTCAATTTTTTTAATTCTTTTTTTTGCAAAATAATCAATTTTATCATATGGCCTTTCTGATACATCTACAGTAATTCTGTTTTTGTGGAATTTTCTTTTTTTTTTTTGCTAAGGATCTTGTTTTTTTTTTTGTTTTGTATATGATGTTGAGTACATGACAGGCAGTGGAAGTATAAAACTTCCAATTCCTGTTATATACTCGAAACAGTTTAAATCACAGGTATTTGAATAAACAATACTTCAAATCACAAAGATTTGAAGAAAAATAAAATCTACCAAGGAGCAAGCCCACTGCACCCCACACCTCTACAAATTATATATACCAACTCCAAGATCAAAATACAATGGGAAAAAGCTAAATTCCTCGATCCAAACCGTACCATGATCTTGCACTGAAAAAAATCTGTGCATGTGATTTTCAGTCAGCTGTGCTGATTCTTTTTTACTTTGAGATGTTGACTTCTCAAAGAAGTTTAGGGAACCCATAATGTTATATGTGTAGGGAGCTTCAGTGTTTTTATATTGTAGGTTTGGAGTAGCTTAGGAAAGGGTATCTGCCACCTACCTTCACTACCTCCAGACATACTATTTTCCCTCCCAGCCTTTTGAAATGACAACATCATGGGAAGGCATGGTACACCTAGTTCAGTACCTCCTAGCACCTAGGTACTGAATGGCTGGGGGTCTTCCTACACTAGTAGCAGCTAATGAGATTCCAGTGCATGCTATGCTAATGACCCTTATTACCCATTCCTAGAGTAGCATAAACTTATCTGAGCAAGTGTTAGACCTACTGAGCATGTACAAAGTTATCTGGTACCACAGCTCCACCCGTGTGGCAGACAAGGGAACCTGCCTGCTGTAGCAGAGCTGCTACATGGGTGGAGCTGCATAGATATGGGCCCATCCTACACAGCGCGTCCACCTATATGTGTAACTTGTTACTACAGGCAACCTGGCTTCCCATCAGGTACTGCCTACAGTACCAAATCACACATGAAGACATTACTACATCAAAATAGTCTAATACATTAAATGAGCTGTTCCATTGCTGCAAGGTTGTGTATTGCTGACCTTTGTTAATGTACATCTTTGAAGCGTTTTGATGGATAAACCCCACTTCCCCTTTTGTAATCAGGCATAGGGCACTGAGTCCCCATTAGCATATGTTGAATGTAGAATGGAGGAACCCTTGGTTTTGGACTTGGATATAAAATAACCATGTACCATTGTGTATTACTCCATGCTCAAGTCCTTTTGGAATCTGACCCCTATAGTAGTATTTGTTTTAGCACTTATTCCACAGTGTACATAACTGCAAAATAGGAGAAGGAAGAGGAATGAGTTTCTCATAGTGCCGATTGCTTCCTTTTTTAATGGTTATGACCTCAGAGGGATCCCTTTTCAGAAACTTGAAATTGATATGGTCAAGACCATATGATGCAGTTTTTGAAAACTCAAAGCTTTTGAATGGAACTCAAGGTACAGCAAGGATTGGGAAATGTACCCTTTTCTTCACTGTAGTACAATCTCAGAGTTGATATATATTTTTCAAGGAGTGTGGGGTGAAGCAGGGCTTTCCCCTTGTATAAATGTAAAAAAAAAAGTAGATTTTTGTGTTTTTTTTTTTTTTTGATGTTCTTGTTTTTGGGAAACTCAATCATATGGTCTCATCCGTATGAATTTCGAATTTCTGAAAACACAATCATCTGACATAGATCCCCTTGGAGATAATGTATATAAAATATGTATTTGTCAACAGCTAGCTATTGTTCACATTGTTTAATAATAATAATAATTCAGTATATAATTAGCAAAACAGAACTCGATGCATCTTAAACATGGTTAACTTTGAAGTGCACAAAGATTACCTCACATTATTCTACTGGTAAACATACTAGTACTCAAACTCAAACGTATTGCTAGATAAAATAATTTGCATGCAAAAAACTGTTATAATAAAAATTCTTGTTTGTTAGCTGGTAGATATGGTAGTTTAGATTCATTATTTTTGTAACAAGACAGACGGAATACTTTATTTCAACAAAGAACTCATGTGCAACTAATGCAAGAAATAAGAAATTCAAACGTGTTGACTCAAGAAAAGAGACACTCCACAGGATTCAGAAAGGCTTAATATGATTTAGCAGTTTTTGTTTAGAAAGTTTTCACATCATTCCAAGCCTTTTCAATTCAGAAACAGCTGTACCACTGAGGTTTTCCCCCCTCACAACAGCCTCGGTGCAGAGAGTGGTTCATGTGTGAAGTTGCTTTCTAATGCAACAGCCAAGGGGAATGGTTAAAACTTATTAGCCATGTGTTCTCCCTCAGAAATGTACACAGCTCCTGATTTGTACAGCCAAGTAGTTCAGAGAACTAGTACTATTTTACTTTAGCAGGAAAAACTATAAAAACACGTCAATCACCCATTTACTTCTATGGCAGTACTCACAATACAGGTAATTGGGCAAAGATGTGGGAGCCAGGATTTATTAGTATATGCATACATATAGACACATGTAGGTGTGTGCATGTCTGAAGGTGAGAATGAAGTTGTGTGAATAAGTATGTGCCTGTTGGGCTATACTTGGAAGTTATTGGGTGACTGTTTCCCTGAGTGTGAGTGACTGTGGTGTTTTTTTTTTGTGGATGAGTGGATGTGAGCATGTGTGTTTTAGTGTGCATGTGTGTATGTATGGGTGTGTGACAGTACATGTGGGTGAGTTTAGGGACTGCCTTTGCTAATGTGATTTATGGGCCACTTGGAAGAACATTAATACAGTCGGGCCTGACATTGTTAGTGTTAGTGTTTGATTCAGAGGCATGGTAATGAGCCAAAAATGAGGAACTTCTCATTGTGGTCACATGAAACTCTGAATTTCATTTTCTCTCTGTTGCACTGACTGAGAAAACCACTCTGGAAAATTAGCACGAGAAATGACAGCCTTTTAGTAAATTCCAGGGATAATGTTCTGCTTTTCGTATACAGTATCTGTTGAAGCAGCAGTTGTATAATGTTTGCAGGTCACAATATCTCATTGCAGCATGACATGTCTTGTAATTTAAACAGTAGCAATTGTGTTTTAAGACTAAACATGCATGTAATCTGATGAGACACAATGATACTTTTTCATGCTATTATAACGGGTCTATATCATATTCTCAAAAGCCGACAATGTCGAATCTGACATTGTCGACACGAGAATATCGAACCTCAGAATCTCGAACATGTAAACGGAAATCTCCATAAGGGGAGATTTCCATTTACTGCAATGTAGTGCGGTCTCAGAGTTGGTATATTTAGGTAGTGGGGATTCTGGGGGCTTGCCCCCTACTTAAACCCATTAGGATACTTTTTCTTTTTTTGTCTTTTTATAAGGTCGACTTTTGAAGACATCGACCATATGGTGTTGACCATATGTTGTTCAATGTTTTCAAACGTCAATCTTATAAAATAGACCCATTATAACATAGGTACATGTGCAGAATTTTTTAGGCATGTATTAGTTTCAGAGTAGAGTTTTTTTTTTTTTTATATTTACTTTTTACTTCTGTTTGGGTAATATTCCATATTTAAAGTTGCCAATTTTGATTAAAAGTTGATTTTCTATTTTCTTGTCTTTTATGGCTTACTTTTGCAGCTCAATACCGTGTACTTTGTTCAGTGCCATAGCTGGGGGGGGAGGGGCAATCCGCCTCAGGTAGCACTTTTGGGACTGTCACATTTACTCACTGTTTTTAACATTCCTATATCATCACAACCTGTTCTTCTGGTCTGGTTGCATCATGTCTGTGCATACATTGTCCCACAGACATCCTGCTCCACCCATGCAATTTTAGAACAGTATACAGTTTTATTGCTCTGCTTCTTGTTATTGTTGTTAAGATGGAATTGTTCTGCTTCTTCTTCTTCATTTTCAAGAACGGTGCTGCCAAGACAGAATTTTCTTCAAGGTGTGTGTGTGTGTGTGTGTGTGTGTGTGTGTGTGTGTGTGTGTGTGTGTGTGTGTGTGTGTTAATCAGACTCAAACCCTTTACCTTAGGTACAAGAAACAAGAGCCTGAATTCTCTAATCATGCCACCACTTGTGATGCAAGTGATGTAAGGAGTTGAGTTCATAGCTCTCAACTGTCCAGATTTTTACAGAATGCCTGGAATGTTTGGCTCATACTTTTGGTCTTTTCCTCTTAAAATTTGTGGTTTTCTGGCAAATCAGTGAGAAATTAATTCACTAAATAATGATAGCCATTTAAGTTTCAGTCTTCCTGTCTTTCGGGAAATGCATGGTAACGCAAAGGATTTTATTCTAGCAACTTTATAAGACTATACAAGCAATGTTTAAAATGCACCCCTGGTTTTGGGCCTGTGTCTCCCCTCTCAGTAAATTTTGGCTTTTTCCAGATTTCTTGTGCTGCAAAATTGAGAAATATAGTTAAGTGTCAAGTGGATTTTACAAGGAGCTGAGAGTGTTAGAGGAAGAGAAGTTTAGTGCTGCTTATTGCAAGTCTGTTTGCATTGTTAGCAGCACAAAAGGTAGTATACTTATTCCTGATGCAGAAGGCTGTGGGTTCTTCTCCCACAGTATGTAGATGGATTGCTGATGTTATACTTTAAAGGGGATGGATGCTGTAGTCCTGAGAATGCCCTCCTTTGGAGGAGATACCTAGTCACTATCAACCTGCTGTCAGTTTGTCATCCATTCCCTATTGCAATATGACTAGCTTATCTTTTTTAATGTAACATAGGCAATTTATTCTTCAAGGGCAACTGGCACTTTATTTGTAGATGAAACAATGAAATATAAAGTTGTTTGCTAGCAGCAGCCTCTTCATTAGTTTCAGATATATTTAATATGGAATTATTTAAATGGCTTTTACTTCTGCAGTGATTGTGCACATCTACTGATATTGGTGGATTGTAATGACAGAAGTTTGAGTAGACTGTTATGATGGAAATGTTCTGAACTGGGCAGTTTTGTCATTATTGGTTCATACATTTTGTTTCATTATTTACTAGAAAAAAATTTTAAAACAAATTTAAAACATGCTCTAATAAGTGTGCTGTATTATACAAGGAATATAATTTAATACAATCAGGAAGGTGAATCAAAGAACACATGTATGTTTGCATGGCCCTAAATATGTGTACAAGGGGCCTATGATTTGAAAACAGTCCAAAGATAAACTGTATCTGCCACTGGCCAGATGCATTTTGTTTGAATATAGGTTTTTTTTTTTTGAAAAATCTTTTTATTTTATTATCTTATAGACAAACAATACAAACCACAGAAGAACACTGTACAAACATCAACAAAAACTATATACAACTATACAATGCCCATATAATTCACAATATATACAACAGATAATAAATTAAAGAGATATAATACAAAAATGAAAAGTGTTTCAGGTTAAAAGACAATCAAAGAATACATTCCAAAAATTTTCAGAACAGAACTTGTGATTACCTTTATAAAAGAGATACTTTTGTGCCCTAATATGCCTAATTACCAATTCCTTTAGACCTTCCCATGTTAGTGTGCAATGAGATATAATATTTGATAAATAAGACAATTGAAATCACCACCTTGAGCTGACCTTTAGGAATATTATCAGGAGGGATATGTAATAAAGCAAATTGCCAAGAAAGTGTTGATTTTTCGTATCCCATTTTCTCCAGAATAACTTTAAGGGCACACCATAGTCTGTACACACATTTGCAACTCCAGAAAATGTGATATATATCGGCTACTTGATCTTTACAAAATGGACACAGAGGAGACGAGTTGGGATGAATTTTATTAATGATTTGAGGTGTTAAATACGTATTATTGGTGATCATGAGTTGCGTATAAAATAATTTTTTAAAAGGGATACATTTAATACTTGATTTGAAAGCCTCTATCATTAGTGTGGGAGTTATACTCGGGTCCTTATCTGCCCAGAATTTAGAAAATACTGGCACATTATTAAATCTAATAGAGATTAATAACTTATATACATTGGAAGTCATTTTTTTTTTTAGCAGAAGAAGTTTCCAAATAACCTTGGCAATTTCGATATTTTCTCTAGATAGGTCTGGATGATCATAGTATGGATTCAATAGTTCAAGGATTTGTCTAGTTATTAAAGTATATTTATTGGATAAATTGAATTGAATATAGGTTTTAGTGCTGTTTCAATGACTGAGTTTCAAGGATAGAGAGATTTTAATATTAAGTCTGTTTTCATTGTGAAACTGTATTGCTTTTTTAGCAGATGTCTATCAGTGTTTGTGCTATAAAATTTAAAATAAAAGTTTTAAATGAAATCCAAATAATCATTGTATTAGCAAAGCATAAAGCAGTATGCACATTACAGTGTTTATGATAAATGGGGAGAAAAAGCCAAGTAATGGGACACTGGAATGGCTGCAGGGGGGCTGTGTATGGGGGGGGGGCATTTGACCATGCTTTTATGAGGACGGTGAGGTGGCAAACTCAAAGACAGCACCGTGTGTCACAAACTCTAGCTACGCCATTGCATTTATTAAAAATTAATTAAGGCAATGAGTAAAAACTGTAGTACTTGAAATTTAACAAAACTTTTAAAGCCCTACCTCATGAGTGTCCTACCACTTAAAACATATAACATGGCTATTCTATTCTGCTGTTTGTTAGCAATAACTTACACTCTGTCTCCAATCTTCCACTGCCATACTGCTGTAGATGCTTATCAGTGTAAGTTAACCTGTGGAACTGACAAGTGCATTTTTTCACTTTATTTCAGATCAGTCATGGATCAATGCATTCATCCTTAAGTCAGAAGAGCCTGTTTCCTTCTTTTCTGCGCACTGTGACTAATTACCTTTTCCCTCATAGCAGAATAGCTCAACTAATAAGGCATTTTGGCTGGACCTGGGTAGGAATATTAACTTCCGATAATGAACTTGGAGAGTTTGGTGGCCAATATTTAAAAATGGAGATTTTAAGACAGGATATGTGTATTGATTTTATGGAAAAAATTCACATTCAATATTCAAAGGAAAGACTTTCGAAAATTATTCAAGTAATCAGGAAATCGACAGCAAATGTTATAATTGTAAACAGTGATGAAGTTCATGCTCAACCATTTATCGAAGCCCTTTATTCGCATGGCATTACTGTTAAAGTTCTGGTGTTCACATGTGTGTTTATCATCACTCCTGGACTTTATTCAAAGGAAACAAGAATCATAATGAACAGCACATTAGGACTTTCTCCCTTCACAGGTACCATGCCTGGATTTAAAGAGTTTCTGCAAGGACTGAACCCTTCAGCAGCTGTTGATGATATTTTTATAAAACCGTTCTGGGAGAAAGTGTTTCCTTGCAAATGGCAACATAATTTAAGTTTCCCTTCAATAATCCCCAGTGAGATTAAAAATGAAAATATATTCTGCACAGGCATGGAAAAGATAGAGGAAACAGTCATGGACTATTTTGAATTAAATGACCTCAGCTTTACCTATCATACGTATCTTGCAGTTTATGCATTTGCTTCTGCATTAAGTAGTATCATTTTACATAGATCAAATAATGAATCATTTACTTCTGGCTACCTCTCTGGAACTGATTATATTCAGCCATGGCAGGTTCAGTATCATATTTCAAAACTTACTAGATGTCACATTAACCAGGCTATACTCAAAACTAACTTGTAAAATGTATGTGGGTGGGATTCCTAGAGCTTTTAATATGGCACAAAATGTAGTAAGCCCTTTATTCCAATTTGCACCATGTCATACTGATGCCAGAAGGATGGTGCAGTTTGTATCGATTACCTTGTTGATGGAAACGCATAGGACACACTGATGGAAGGAATTATTGACTTGGCTACACCATTTTCTATAGCATGGTAGAATATTAATGAGACATCAGATGTTTTACATCATTGTATTATTGATTCTTAAATTACAGGAACTTCATGGTCTTAGGGCCAGCTGCAGACCATGATATTTTGGTTTACATCTAAACAGCCATCTCACAGATTTGGGTGTTCATTCCTTATGAAGTGTTTGTCTTATTTGTTGGGGCAGTAGTGCAGCTAGGGGGTAAGGCTGCTATGTATCTGGGAACTTTATCAGCACCTGGTCATCTTTTGCTTTCAAAAACAAGTCCCAGTATGATTTTCAAGCTGCCCAATTATACCTTGCATCTAAAGCTCTGACAATCTGGCAAGATGTAAAGTGAACACTAATTAGTTGCCTAATTGATTAATGAACCCGTTTTGCATACCACATGTGAATGTGGCATGTCCAAGTGATTTTGCCATATGCCAATAATATTTGTACCAAGGGAAGAAAGGAGTAGGTGGAACTTTAGACAATAAGCACATGTTTTAGTCTAAAAGCAAGTGAAATATAATCCCTAGAAAATGACTGTGTTGTTAGAAAGTGAATATTTTTGCAACAAAATTTTATTGGCTGTAACCATAAATATGGAAAATTAGGAAAACTAAATCAAATTTACATAAGATAACAATACATCATATTTGTAACATGTTTTAACATAGAATGCATGTCATGGATGTCAAGCATATTTCACAGATTACAGATGATAGGATGAGGTCCACAGGTGAGCCGCCTATATTGCTTAGGATAGATAATGAGAAGCGACCACCTTAGACAATGATAACTTCATAACACCAAGAATAGAGGTGACCCTACACTTTAACAGGGTGTATATCAAAAGTTCAAATGCTGATAGGTTCAAATGCCAAAACCTCTAACTTGGAAGGTCGAAGACTGAAAATCACAAAGCCGCGGAACATCAAATTCTTTCCCAGGGAAAGAATTCGGTGGACCATTTCTGCAGCTTCACTATTTCCTCCACAGTGGTGTGATCTCAGAGTTGGTATATTTAAGTAGGGAGGGTGTGGAGGGCACAGCCCCCCATGTTAGGGGGTGTGGGGGCAAAGCCCCCCACATTAGAAATAGTTTGTAGTGTTCGTGTGTTCCGCATTTTGTACAGGAACAGTGAATTTTTTCCCCTGGAAAAAAATCGCTGTTCTCAGTCTTCGGAGTATTCAGCTTTTGAAGTTTTGGGTTTGATGTTATCACATTTGAAGTTTTGACACTTCATTTATGTGATATAGACCCCTTTAACATCACTTAACACTATGTGACTTAAATGAATTGTTTGTATGCAATGTGTTATTACAGCTTCATTATGGATTCTGATCAGCTGGATTGGTTGAAACAGGAGGTAAAACTATTATTATGCTACAAGCAATAATATTAATATATGGCATGACAAAGGCACAGGAACAATGTAAATCGGTCCACAGCAAACCTTGATCATGTAGCCCTGAATGTATAGTACCATGATCAAATTTTCAATCCCATAGGCGCTGGAACCACAGAGCGAGGGGGAGGGGCGCCCCCCACTTTTTACAGCTGCAAGACCATGGAGTTTTTCTTTAAGGAGGATGCATCGAAGGACTCATGCAAGTGTCATTTTAAAACAAGAGTGCGTGGAAAATATTCCTGATCTGCTAAGCCTACTGCCAGTCACCCACAGTAAGAAACTCTATGTCCCTGTGATCTGCTAAGCCTACTGCCGGTCACCCATGGTAAGAAACTCAATGTCCCTGTGATCTGCTAAGCCTACTGCCAGTCACACATGGTAAGAAACTCCGTTTTGTAAGTTAAGAAGGAAACTCCGTTTTGTATTTATGAAGGAAGCCAGCTCTGTTTTGTATTTATGAAGGAAGTTCCTTCATAATTACAAAACAGAGCCAAGAGCTACCTTCCTTCATAAATACAAAATGGCAGCTCCGTTTTGTTTTTATGAAGGAAGGCAGCTCAGAAGTCCATGGTAAGAAACTCTGTTTTGTAAGTTATGAAGGAAGGCAGCTCAGAAGTCCTTAGTATTTTCTACGACTGCAGATATGTCTTCTATGCTTATTTTCTATACATAAGTAAAATGAGATTGTCTTCCATATTTTGCTATGTAAACAACATAGAGTTAGACATTTCACTTTACAGCAGTTTTGTTTTTTGATCTAAGAGATTTGCATGGGGTGTTGGTTTTCTATAGATGTTTGGGGAACATTTATCAAGGCTGTTAGTTATGTTATGTGTGACATTTAGTTCAGAGACAGTTAATACATTATGGAGTTGTAGGCATTCCCGTTTTTGCAGGGGTGTACAGTGAGCATCACTGATGTGGTGCATTGGCTTCAGTCTAGCTAGTTTATTGTAGCATTTATCCAATTTGTATATTATGAATTTTTGAATGTTACTAAATATTTGGGATATGTATATAGGAGGGCTGAAAGCAGAAAAGTAAGAGCAATTGTTAGTAGTGATAATTATGAAAGGTACAGCTTTGATTTATATCATGCATAGCTTTTAGTTTATTTTGTTTGATATATCACACATACACACACACACACACACACACACACACACATACATATATATATATATATATATATATATATATATATATATATATGTGTGTGTGTGTGTGTGAATCAAATTTTATGCTATGGTCTGTAATGACATGAACCAATATTGTTTGCAAATCCATTTTTATTGCAATATTATTTTATTTAAGGATTTAATATGTGATTCTGGTTTATATATGCATAATGTTTTAGGACTGTTTCTACAAAAAACAATATTGGTTTTAATTTCATGGGGTTATAAGTGTTTGCAATTGTATGAGCCATGCTTTGAGTTTATGACAGGAATGCTGTATTGTTAATATTAGTCCAGTTAATATAAGTGTTAAGTACATAAGAGTTGAGCCATCTGCATTTTGTATTGTGCCTCCCGATTCTATGAATTTGTGGATATGAGTTTTGATAATAGTGAAATACAGCTTCTATTAGTGTAGAACATTTCATACGGCTCAGACACAAGTACTAAGGAAGCAATATGTATCTAACATAATGAGAGGCCATTCTTTGCCATTAAATACTAATAAAATATTGCCGATACTCAACAAGCCAACATTCAGCATAGAAATATTTTTGTTTTAACACAAATTACTGTTTCATATACAATTTAAGGAGTTGCAGTAATTAACATTATTTGCATATGTTGTATATAGAGAATGGCTTTAAATAATAGTTTCTCTGTTTTTTTATGAGTGGACTTCACATTGGAGGTTTCTTCTCTTGTTCTGATGTGATTTTTTTTGTTTTTACTTTATTTTTATTTTTCTGTAGAGCCAGGTAAGTTTATTGGTATAATTTCAGCAGTATAGCAAACATTTTGTCAGGGTGTGTTTATCAGGGTCTATATTAGAACACTGAACATTCAAAATTTAGAGTGTTCTAATATCGAACCCTATGAATCGAAAATTTAAAACATCAAACATAGAGAACAGCAAATTTTTTCCTAGGGAAAGAATTGCTGTTTCAAAACACATACACACAACACAAGCACACCAAACAAACAGCAATCCACACACATACACCTAAACTCTTACACCTAACCCTACACTAAACTATACATACACCACTAACTATCCACTTACCTTAACCCAAACCCTAAGCCTAAGGTCTGTCACTATTGCACAGTCACCTCACCCACGCCCTAACCCTAACTCACCTAACTCACCCTAACCCTCACATTCACACAATCGCACATTTACCTGAACCCGACCCATAACTTTCCACCACAGCGCTGAAAATACCGAAGCAACAGAAATGGACAACCAAAATCTTTTCCTAGGAAAAAAATTTGGTTTTCTGATTCTTTGATATTTTCAGCGTTCGCTGAAAATGGGTCGATATTAGAATACTCGAAATTTTGAACATTTGGTGTTCTAATATAGACCCGTTTATCATATTTAATGTGTATGTGCATGCACACACACACACACACACACACACACACACACACACACACACACACACACACACACACACACACACACACACACAAAGTTATTTTCCAGGTCTCCATGAAAATACTAGAAAATCTTAAATTTGGCCTGCCAGGAGATTTGTAAAGTAGGGGATTTTCATGATGATGGCATTTCAGGCTAGTGCAGTCATCTTAAACGCCTTAAAAAGTTGTCAGTGTCCTTTATTTAGTGTTATTTGTTAAGATTATGTTAGATTATGTTTTAGTTTTTTAAATAATATAAATGCACAAAAAATACATAATGCATTCATTACAATGACTAGAAATTACACAAAACATCATGGGTAATAGAATGTTTTACAATTCATCTAACAAAAATGCAATTTCATTTCTTAAAGACCAAATACTAGTGTTTCTGTTTTTTTTTTTTTTACAAAATACATCTTTATTATCATTCATGACATTTTCAATCATACATTTATATAAATAAAAACAAACCATACTGATATATTTTCATTTGCAAACAGTATACATCACATATAAGCTTTTCGCAGTCATTGTTAATTGGGCATTACATAGCTCATTCATTTCTTACCTTCCATTAAAAATCATTTCTCCACAAAAACATTATTCTGCATGTATTCTAAGCACAATTCCCATTTTTCCTACGTCATTTCCTCCTACCATTTTCTAATGATCCCACTTCTAGTTCTTTTATTTCTGTTACTGCATGGCAAAGAGGCCAGTGCCACACAATTACCTGTTCCATGGCTGATACTACAGAAGAAATGAACATAAGTAAAGACAGACAAAACAACAAAGAGAAAAAAGAAAAAGAAAAAGAGGCCAGAAAGAAAATGGCAGAAACTACAAAGTCATTATGATATGGCACACTTTTGTATGACAGGTCCTTGAATGAAAAAAAGGAGTCAGCACGGCAATGTTTACTTAAGTGGTTGGAGAATTCATATATTAAGACAGGGGATAACACCGGGAATATGACTGCTGTGCCCATGTCATCACCACAGTGTAGGACACTTACACAAGTTAAGGATAGTAACCAATGTCTGCACAATGGACAGTGAAACAACAAAGAAATAATCAAACACGTCATTTTTCTTTTCTAGCCCCATGGATAACGAGCCTATGTCAAGTTGTCATGCATAGTATGGCAATGCAGGGATGTGTGGCACTGTATGGCAAAGTACCACACATAACTTGCCTTAAAATAATTTTATTGTTATTATTGTTTATTATTTGCTGTTATTATTATTTATTATTTATTGTTATTTATTGGGAGGTCAGTCAAGTGGTCAGGACTGAAGTGGACCAGCAGCTTTAGACCCAGAGTGGCATCCTAGAGTGTATCATCATGCAACTGGGAGTAAATACTGGACAGCAACTGGAACTGTAAAAGTCTAACTGAAAAATAAGCCTCACTGCAGTGGTTCACAGTTTCATTAGCATTGTCATACTCAAGGTTATTTATTTATTTATTGTTTGACATTTGATTACCTGGAAAGTCCGACTAGGCAGTCCTGTGAATGCCCTCCTTTGGAGGAATTACCCAGTAACTATGAACCTGTTATCAGTTTGCCATCCATTCCCTATTGCAATATTACTAGCTTATCATTTTTTAATGTAACATAGGCAGTTTATTCTTCAAAGGCAACAGCCACTTTATTTGTAGATGAAACAATGAAATAGAAAGTTGTTTCCTAGCAGCAACCTCTTCATTAGTTAGACATCCCTTTAATGTGGAATTATTTAGATGACTTACTTCTGCAGACATTTTGCATATTTACTGACATTGGTGGATTGTAATGACAGAAGTTTGAGTGGCCTTTTATGGTTGAAATTTTGAAATGGGTAGTTTTGTAATTTTTGGTTCATACATTTTGTTTCATTGCTTACTAGAAGACTTCAAAACTACAAATTTAAAACACACTGTAACAACTGGTGGTGTATTATATAAGGAACATAATTTAATACAATCAATGGTGAATCAAAGAATGCATACATGTTTGGCTTCAAAAATGTGTTTGAAAACAGCCCAGAGGAAAGTGTGAAATGCTCAAAATCATGGGCAAATTTTAAGCTTTACTCTGGTTAGCAAAGCAATGGATGAAGGTAAAACAGTTCACACCACATTACCTTGACCTGGCCAAGATATTTGACACAATCCCCTACTCAGGTGTAGTACAAAAGATGAATAATGTAGGAGCAAACACATCACCAGCTGCATTGCCAACTTGGCATACAGGATGCAGGAGATCAAAACAGGGGAAGAAACCAGTCACCAATAGAGTCCCCCAGGGTTCAGTGCTAAGACATTTTCTGTTTGGCATATACATCTCAAAAGTAAAAGGAAATACCAAAGGGCTTTGGCCGGCTAAGTTTGAGATGACTGCAAGCTAGGAGAATTTATTGAATCCCCAAATGACTAACCATCATGTAAGAAGGTTTGTCCCAAATAATACCTGATGTCAGAATCATGACCATGCCCTCTGAGAAATGACCCAATTGTTTGACATTTGGGAACATGTGTATACAGTGACCCAACCTTTGACCAACGTGTGCCCAGAATCATAAGAAAGCCTTTCTATATTGCACAGCTTATAAACAAATTGATTTTGACTAGATCTAGAGATGTTGTTGTCCCCCTTTACAAAGCTCTCATTAGGTCAATCATTTTGTATAATGCTTACGTTGGCATGTATCTGTCCAGCCCCATGCAACAATTGCAATACTTTCAGAGATATCTTACTAAAAGGATACAAGTCCTAAACAATAGGTCTTGCATGGACCACCTCAAAAATTTATTACTATACTCAGTATCCTACAGTGTGCTCAGAGGTGACATGTCTGGCATACAAGGCATCCTCTGACCTAATACAGATGGACCTACTGAACATCAGCAAATCAAATGGTATCAGAAATGCTCAGTCCAGGTATCTAAACTGAATGTTGTGGAGAGATGGATATATATCACAGAGGCTACCACTGTTCCAGAACAGACTATCCATAAAAATAAAACAAAGCTCATCCATCTATATTCAAGTGCAAATTGGATCTAAGGATGGGTAATAGAAAATGTACTCCAGGATTGCCCCTCATGCCACTAATGGATAGAGGCAGTTCCAAAATGCTGCATCCCTTGCATGGGTCCCCTCAAATTATCTATGGTATGATCACAGCTATTGTCATTACGGTTAATATACAATTATCAGCAATGGGATAGGTAAGACCAATCAGAAAATGTTAATTCAAGCACCAAAAGGGAATTGGCTAAACTTAAAATAAACTCCAAGTGAACCTATGTTGTGGTAGTAAACAGTTGTAAAAAATTGCCCTTTTTAGATCACTAAGTGCCCCTCTTACCCTCCCCCCCCCCAGTTATCAACAGCTTCCTTGATGTTCAATCCTACCCATAGTCTGTTTGCTACTAGTGAAGTCTGTTTGTAATCTTTTATGACAGTTAATGTTTGCAGGTATGTATAACTTACAAAAGTGTATTAAACTAATATTTTTATTTTACTGTTAAAGAGAAAACATATCAGTTGATATTTCAATCCCCTTATTCGGTTTCAAAGTATTTCTAGCTGACTTATAAAAAGGTAGATGAATGACACCTAAAATACTAGTTAAGCAAGGCAGTGGTTCTCAGCAAGGAAGCAGACATCAAGCACACTGATTTAGTTTCTATCATACTAACTTTTCTCCACAAAGTCAAAGGTAGAAAAGCATATTATTACAGTTATATATTGTGTCTGTGTATGGCTGTAACTGCTTAGAGCTATTTTACTACTGTTATACTTCTTTGTACTTATGACAATGGTGAGAATATGTAATTCAGAGAAAGCTATGGCCACAATGAGAATTACCAACAGCTAATAATCTAAACTTTGACACTCATACTAACATCACTATAAAAACAGTAAATAAACTGGGATCCCTTTACAGAATCAAACCCTTCCTTACTCCTTCAACCAAAATCGCTATAGCTAGAACTCATTTAATCACTACCTTACTCTATGCTTCACCCATATACACCAATCTCTCAAAAAACAACCTAAACAAACTTGCTACTGCCTATCACTGCATTGCTAGATTTGCCACAGGATCTCCTTTTAGAACACATCACTGCAACAACCTAAAACAACTAGGATGGCTATAGTTTCATAACCAGATACTATCTCAGCAACTCACTATTATCCATAAGAGCTTGTACTACCCCACCTATACACCTATACTGACTACCCTCATTACCCCCTACAACAATCTTAAGAACCTACGCTCCTCTAATAAGCCACTTATTACTATCAACAAATCCAACAACTCAGCTGGAGATTCACTGTTTTCTAACTCTGTAGGCAAACACTGGAACAGGCTTCCCTCTGAACTCCTATCTCTGACCTCCATAAGACTCTTTAAACTAAAAATAAAACAATTTCTCAGTACTCACTGGCTTTGTCCTTGTACTAACCCTGACTAACTGTCTTCTCTGCTCCTAACAAGAGTATATTCTACCTACTTACATCATCTTGCTGCTTCCTATATATCTTTATTTCACTGTATCATATGATACATTTGTATAATTTATCATCCGTATATACTTTTTTATCCTGCTTGCAATTGAAAACAACTATTTTGTTTTTATATGTATTGCATTGCATATCACCTCAGCATGAGCTAGGTATGCTTGTAATGACAACTGTACCTAATCTGTACGTCTGTAATCTGTTTAGACCCTTTTTAACTACCGTTATAATTCTTTGAATTTGAGACAATTATTACAGTCATATATTGTGTCTGTGTATGGCTGTAACTGCTTAGAGCTATTTTACTACTGTTATACTTCTTTGTACTTGTGATTATTTTTTACTGTATAAAATTATCTGCGTTGGAGCTTTTCTCCCCGGGCCTCTACTGAAAATGGATTTTATTCCAGTTAGACTAGCCTGGTCAACAAATGCAAAATAAAAATAAATAAAATAAATAATTAAATGACTGAAAATCATTTAAAAATGTATAGTCTCTCCCTGAAATTCATCAACAGACTTGCCATTTGCAGTGGTTGCCTACTGCACGTAGGTCAATTATGACAATGGTGAGAATATGTGATTCAGAGAAAGCTATGGCCACAATGAGAATTACCTCATTATTCACTCATTAACATGTCATTGAATCACACACTACCCAATATTGTTATGCCTAAGGGCATCAAGCTACACTCGTATATAAACAAAGACACACATCCACATCCGGAAGCAGAAAGGTCCTTACCACTGCCAATTGCATGGAAACATTCATTCATCTGCATGTTTCTTACGATATCAGCATGCATATCAGAATCTCAATTCCCTACCTGACCCTCCCCTAGTGTGACCACCCAGACAGACACACAGTCACATACACACATTCATGTAGCTTCATTTATGCCTCTATAGACAAGCACACAAACATCCTCACAAATGCACATACTAACACCTCTCTACCCCAACATCTTCACTGATTTTAATTGTACCACAACTGCTTCCTTAGCAGTAAATGGGTATTTTTTGACCATATTCAGTTTTTTTCTCCAGCTATGAAAATGTATGCAGCTAGAGTGATTCTCTGAATCATTCAGCAGCACACAACAGGAGCTGTTAGCATTTCCAGGGGAAAGCAGTTGGCTAATTAATATTAGCAACTTCCACACAAGGCTGCATTCGAATGCATTTCTCACAATGAAACCAGCCTCAATGCTGAGGCCTTTGTTAGTGGAAAATCTCAGCATTAAGGTAGTCCAAGAATCAGAAAGGCTTGCTGTGGGATGGAAAGTGCCCATATTAAAGATACCTCCCCATGACAAGTTACATATACATGAATACATCCATGCAGAAAATGTAGTAACAGCTGTATAAGTCATTAGAGCATGGTCCATACAAGCGACCTGTATCAAAACAAAACAAATTCTCCATACATCACATTGTGTGTTAATCTCAGAACAAATCATCCAGTACACTAAAATATACTGCAAATTATTTCAAATTTCTCAGCAGTGGCCACTAAGACTAAAATGTTGCGACTCTTTTTGTTTACCAGGTAATCCCATTTTCAAGGCCTACTCAGGAGTACTGTGTGGGTAAGTGATTTGCTCAGAGTTGTACAGTAGCCAAATAAAGGTGGAAGGAATAAGGAAGTAGCTATAACTACAGGAAGCAACTCAAAAACAGCTCTGAGCCTTAAGCCTCTGTCATACCTCTCAACTGTACACATTTTCGTAGAATGTCCATATATCTGTCTCATACTTCTAGTCCATTTTTCATAAAATTGGGGTTTTCTGGCAAATTAGTAACACATTATTAAAGACTGAAGTTAGGAAATAATGACAGACATTTGAGTTTCAGATTTCATTCCCTTCTGAAAATTCATGTTAATGTAAAACCTCTTATTCTATCAACTTTCTAAGTTTGTAAGAGCAATATTTAAAAACTGTCCCTATTTTTGGCCTTTGCCCCACTTTTATTTATGGCTTTGTGCAGATTTCTTGATCTAAGAGGTTGAGAGGTATGCTCTGTACTAATTGCCAGACAAAGCTGTCTATGACTGTGAAAGATCAGGGCATGTTGTACTGCCATCACCTAGTGCAATTCCTTATCACTACAGTGGTCGCAGCTCTGCCAATCTATTGAATATCACAGTTGTTTTGACCTCTTGACCTTAAAAGGACTGGCACGACTTTGTTATTATTATTTCTATCTTCAATACATGCCTTGGCTCACCAGGAAATAGTAAATGTTCTTTTTCTATTACATTGCCATATCCTACACTTAAAATAATAAGGGCAATATGCATCAAAATCACCTTCTGGTCCATCAGTTTGTCATGCAAACTGAATTACGTCAATATGTGAAAAAACATCTTGCAGCCTTTTGTGCAGGTTAGCACTAAAATGTACTGATCAGAACAATCAGCTTCTGAAAATTCATTTTTACCTTTAAACTTTTATAGGTTAGTAATTTTACAGATTAGTTAATACAAAGCATAACATTTCTATACTGAGTACTTTAATTGTCAATAATGTAGGTCTGCAAGCTCTCTTAAGACAGAGCTAAAGCAGTGTCTTTCCTGGGCAAAGTATAAAGTAATGTTTGTGCAGAATAATCATGATGAATTTAAACTGATCAGTCCAAAGACTAATATATTTTTCAGATTATGTGAGGATATGTAAACATGCAGCTGTTTACAAGTATTTGTTCATTTGTGTGTACATGAAATTATGCAAAAATCATTTAAACAATTATTTAAAAAAAATGGTAAAAGGCATTGTTAAAAAATAAATAATGGCATTGTTTAGAATCAATATTTCAGGAATAATTATGAGAAGTTCTCACATTTCTTTATTTAGGTTTTGCAGACTTTGAAAAATGTACACTTATATACCACAACTGGAGAAGAAATATATTTTGATGAAAATGGAGATGCAGTGATTCCATATGAAATTGTGAATATACAGATATTGCAAGATGGCACCTTTCGCCTGGTAAAAGTAGGAAGAATGGAACCTAGAGCATCTTCGGGTAAAGAGGTCAGCATCAATGTGAGTGCCATCTTGTGGAATGAAAATTACACAGAGGTATGATGATATGTTACAAATATAAATATTATAAAAACATGATAAATATGATTAGGTATATATAACAACTGGAAAACAAAATTTTATAAATGAGTTGGTGTAAAGTACGAGAAAAGTGAGCTCCTAGGATTGTGTTGGTAAAGGAGACATTCAATATAATTTCACAGAAAATGGGCAGAAACACAGAATGTATTGCTGGAGGCAGTAGCAATGCGGTTGTCAACAAAATGGTTCCAGAATGCTGGGGGCATGTAGAGAAAAGGGCTGAGGTAGTGGTAGGAGAGCATTTCCCCATACAGACAATCTACAGTGTTTAGACAGGCATAACAGTAGACAGGTATCTTTGAATGTCATAGTTCTATGCATGTTTGAGTGTAGAAATGAGTCCTATATATCATGCCTATTTTATAATCTAAATACAAAAGAAAATAAAAACGCAACCACAGTGGTGCAACAACAATCAATGAACTGGAAAAACATTAATAGTAAATGTCACCAAGCACTTTCACCCTGTAACCTCAGGGCTTCATCAGAGTAAATTAATGACATGAAACCCACCCTTAAATACTTAAAATCACATCACATGATGAGTTAATGATGTAGTTCCTTTTACATAACATAACTTAAACCACAAGCTTTAAAAACTGTCTCATACACCTTTATATTTGTAAACCTCACACTAATCAATACTTTATCTTATTCTTAAAAACACAGCAATCACAAAAATAAAGTAAAATGAAGTTAATAAACTTTTGAATGACCAATACTTATGTTCTGTGCCAAACATTTGTAACATACAAATCAAATCTGAGCTGCCTTTAGTTTCAACATTGAACTTAAAGAAACACTCTCGTTAATACCAGGGAACATTGTATCAATGTGAAGGGGTACAGATGCTGTTGATGACAGATTTTAAAGCTTGTGGTTTAAGTTATGTTATGTAAAAGGAACTACATCATTAACTCATCATGTGATGTGATTTTAAGTATTTAAGGGTGGGTTTAATGTGGTAAATTTATTCTGATGAAGCCCTGAGGTTACAGGGTGAAAGTGCTTGGTGACATTTACTATTAAAGTTTTTCCAGTTCACTAACTGTGGTCACACCACTGTGGTCGCGTTTTTATTTTCTTTTGTATTTATGTTATAGTTTTCGGTCTTTTGGGCGTATTTTCTTCTATTTTAAAATCTCTTATTCTTGTAGTTAGTTAGGTGTGATATAAACTGAATATTATTGTAATCATTCTGTAAGAGAATATGCATGAGTATAGACGCATTTTTCACATTAAGTGTATAGCGAAGCAACCAATGCATCAGGTTACCACATATTGTTCAGACTTAATATGAGGTGGTGATGTCTACAGCTAAGAATTCACTTAAAGGCACACTTGGCGTAAATTATTAAGCTGATTTCCTGAAATGTTATTTGATTGCTGGTAAAGTGTTGTTGACATTTAACAATGTTTTGATAGAGAATATTGCACTCCTTATGTGGGGACAAAAGCATACTTTAAAATTCACAAAACTGAGAGAATGTTTTTTTTCAAAAAATATACTTCATGCACATAAAATGTACAGTGTAGAAACAGTACCCACAATGGTATCTATGCAATTAATTTCTGAAGTATGGGACACATAAATAAAAAAATGTATACATGTGCCAGATAAAAGAAATGGGGCACTATACTAGGTTATCAAGCAGATAAGGAAGGCAATATGGCTGTACCTAAGGAAATGCAATATGTGCACAAAAGTCATAGGAAATGTGCATGAGTGGTGAGTATGAACCAGTAAGGATGTAAGAACATGAACAGTAATGTCAGTAAGTATGTAACAGTAGGAACAGCAAATATGTGCCTGTAGGGATGTAAGAGCAGGAGAGGTAAAGGTGCAAGTAAGGATATACTAGTAAGGATGTAACATCATGACAAGGATGTATCAGTAAGGATGTAACAGCATAAGCGATGAAGGTGTCCATGTAGAGATGTAATACCATGAGCAGTACAGATGTAGGTAAGGATGTAAGAGCATAAGGGTTGAGGATGTACCAGTAAGGATAGCAGTATGAGTGGTAAGGGTGTAGGTAAGGATGTAACAGTATGAGTGGTAAGGTTATACCAGTAAGGAAGTAAGAGCATGAGCGGTGAGGGTGTACAAGTAGGGATTTAATACCATAAGTGGTAAGGGTGTAGGTGAGGATACACCAGGAAGGATGTAAGAGCATAAACAGTAATGTCAGTAAGTATGTAACAGTATGAACAGCAAATATGTGCCTGTAAGGATGTAAGAGCAGGAGAGGTAAAGGTGCAAGTAAGGCTGTAACATCATGACAGGTAAGGATGTATCAGTAAGGATGTAACAGCATAAGCGGTGAAGGTGTACAAATAGGGATGTAATACCATGAGCAGTAAGGATGTAGGTAAGGATGTAAGAGCATAAGGGTTAAGGATGTACCAGTAAAGATAGCAGTATGAGTGGTAAGGGTGTAGGTAAGGATGTAACAGTATGAGTGGTAAGGGTATACCAGTAAGGAAGTAACAGCATGAGCGGTGAGGGTGTACAAGTAGGGATGTAATACCATGAGTGGTAAGGGTGTAGGTGAGGATATACCAGGAAGTACGTGACAACATGAGTAGCAAAGATGCACCAGGAAGGATGTAAAAGCATGAGTGATAAGTTTGTACCAGTAAGGATGTAATACCATGAGTGGTAAGGGTTTAATTAAAGATATACCAGGAGGGATGTAACAGTATGAGTGGTAAAGATGCACTAGTGAGGATGCAAGGGCATAAGTAGTAAGGGTGTACCAAAAGTGATGTAACAGCATGAGCAACAAAATATCAGTATTTAGGAAAAGACGGCTTACAACAGTACACTACAAATACCTATGATGTACTGATATGAACAGCACTCCAGAACAGATTTGTTGGTTTATGCACTTTAACTAAGCTTATGGCCAAGGAGGCCTCTGAGAGCCTCAGCCAAATTGCCCATTATTGGTGGTAGATTAATAGCACTCCCATATTAAGTAAAGTTCCACAGATATGCCTGATGAAACTTTGTGATCACCCAAACAGTCATCCACATTGGTTTTAAAGGTTGCTGAGCAAGTGCTCTGCTTGATGTAATAAGAGGAACCTATTCTGTGACTGTGGATTAAGTTAGGTTAGATGCTTCTAGCACCAGCAGGGATTGTTCATATGGCAGTATAAGTTTAGGGCTCTACAGTAGGTTTTTACTTTACTACTTGTATGTTTAGGTAAAGGAGTTTAAAGAGTGTAGATTCATTCTTATCTTTTTTAGCCCCCCCCCCCCCATCACCCCGATGACACTACTACCAAGTGGACATGTCCATGCTCTGTCTACAAGACACTCCAGACTCTCTGAACTAATTCTGCTGATAGCTTGGGCTATTAATCTAACCTAAGGGCATCCTGGTGGTCTAGGCTGTCCTTACTCCATTTGGGATTTTGGTATGACCTACCTGAGATTCTTCTTTTTCTGGCAAATTGGTGTTACCATCCATAGGGAAATATGGTATGGGGGTATACTGCAATGCATCACCCTACCTGCACAATAGCTCAGCCAGTCCACTCACTCATCATCAGAATTACTACTCCCAAAGCACAACATCCTCCGACTCTACCAGAGATCATCCTGAGAAGTGCCTACATTGTCACCTGTCTTACTGAGATGGGAATCCCCATCTCTCCCTGCCACTCCGTCAGTCACCCAAGGGGCTAATTGAACCCAGATCAGCAGGGCGGTAGGAGTTCATTCATATTCTGGAAGGCTAAATAGTGGTCAAAACTCAGGAGCCTGTAGAATATTGAGAAGAGGGATAAACCTTTTAGTCTACCAAAGTAGTTAGGGGTGCTAAGACTTAACATAAATTTTGTAAGGAAACGTTGACATCTCTTGAGTAAGTTTAAGTGTTTAGTAAGCCATGCTAAAGGTAGTAATATTTAATCACTGATCTAATGAAGGAGGAATAAAATAGGATGATAACTTATTTGGACCTTGAGTAGATACCATGAAGGATAACTTGTGGAAGGTAAAAAGATTTTCTGGACATGGCAGTGAGGTGGTAGGCAAAGAAAAATTGACATCCCTTGAGTAAGTTTAAGTGTTTAGTAAGCCATGCTAAAGGTAGTATTATATTTAATCACTGATCTAATGAAGGAGGAATAAAATAGGATGATAATGTATTTGGACCTTGAGGAGATACCATGAAGGATAACTTGTGGAAGGTAAAAAGATTTTCTGGACATGGCAGTGAGGTGGTAGGCAAAGAAAAACAAGTCCATGATGACTGGGTTGGATTTAAGTAGAATGTTTATTTTATTTTATTTATTTATTTGTTTGTTTGTTTGTTTATTTATTTATTTTTATGTATTTACCATGTGATGACTGGGTTAGTCCCACTTCAATAGGGATCTGTTTTCAGGAGGGAAATCCAAGGTCATATTCATCCTGACTACAGAATTTCTGACTATCGCACCTGGGAACTCCCCCTATTCTTTTTGACATGTGCTGTGGGCATAAATCTCCACCTGCTGACATTGAAAATAAGTGTAAAGGCAATTGAAAAGTAGGTACACCCAACCAAAAATCTTTGTATCGAATTAGCTTAAAATATAAATACCAAATAGCATATAACTCTTCCAGCTTCTGGTAAAAATGTGGGATACTACTCAGAAATGTATTTAAAAAACAGACAGTAACAAAAATGATGGAAAAATGAAAACATTGTCAAACAGACAGTGTAAAATCTGTAGACTTTAATTAACTGTGCTACAAGTTTCTGTCTTACATGGTCATATATTTTGCTTCTGTAAAAAGGAGATGAAAGGTATGTGGTCTCTTGTTTTATATTATACATACAACATACAAATATTTCAAGCACTGGCATTAACGCCTTTCTAGGCTGCAATTATTGGTGTCACTAGTATGTTGGTCATGAGTAATAACTTCAAAATCATGTACAATGAGGGGGATTCAAAAATTGTGTGAAGGGGATAAATCAAGCCTGAAAATAGGGACATACTTACAGAAACAGATACACCATATGCAGGGGTAAATCAGTCCTAAAAATAGGTACATTCGTCCAAAATATGTGCAATTAAGAAGTCTGGCTTTGGGATCTTTTACATCCACCTGAGCTACCACCAACCTATGCTTCTGCGGCCTCAATTTAACATTTCTTCTGAAGGACAGAAATCTATATGGTATGTGGTGGTCATGCTACATTTACCAAAGGCAACCTCACTGCATTTCTTTGTGTTTATAGTTAGCCCATGCATAGCACACCAAACATTTACTTGTTGCAGCCACTGATAAAAAAATGAGAGTAGCATGATGTTATTTGTTAAACACAGCCAGTTATCACCAAAATGGGTTATTTATTTATTATTTAGTTATTGACATCTGATTACTGGGAAAGTCCGACTGGATAAGTGCCTGTTTTTAGCAGAGGAACAGGGAGAAAAGTTCCAAAGTATTACAAAATCATTTTAGAACAATAATTTTCAATCTTCTAAAATAATATAAAACATCTACAGTATAAATAATTTTACCAAATTACACATAATGTGGAAAGACTGGTTAAGAATAGATACAATTTATATGATAACGATTTAATATTTTCAGAAATTTTAGCCAGTTTATAGAGAAATTAAAGCTAAGTTAGTATAATATAAACAGGAATTGCAATATGGAGTGAGAGGAAGAAAACAACAGGGTTATAGCATTTTTAGAAAGAGTCAGGGAAGAGATACTGATTGAAGAAATGAAGTGAGTGAAGAAGGGAGAGAAGGGGAGTGAAAGGTATGAATAAGTACTTGTTTGTATTTGGGGATACAGCTTATCCAGGGTTGTGCAAGAACACAGACTGATTTTGGCAAGGAAGTCTTTCAGAATGGTTGTAAAGGAATGGAGGGAGGACATTGACCTGATGGACACAGGTAAGGATCTCCAGGCCTTAGTAACATGGCATAAGTACAGGCCATGCACAGCAGATTTGATAAGTTTGTCGACAGAGAGGAGTTTTTAGGTATTAGGTCATAATGCTTGCCAACATGCTTGTGTAGAATGGTATTTAGAGCTGGGCAAACAGATGGATGCTGGATAATTTTATAGGTAGCAAGAAGTTGTGTATATGAGTTGATAGGGTAGTTACAACCAATTCAGTCTTTTAGTGCTATGCAGTGGTAGGTTCTGAAAAGGGTATTTGCTGCAAATTTAGCAAATATACATTTTTACAGCGTTGTTTAAGTTTTGATTTTTGTAATGCATGAAGGTTAGTAAGGGTGTGAGTGCCATAAAGAAGTGTGGGGAGGAGATAAGTAGTAGCAAGTGTAGCTTTAGTTGCATCAGTGCGAACATTTTTGACTCTGTAATGTATCCCTAGTTTTTAATGTTTTTCATGCAACTTTTTATATGCAGGTCAGATTTAAGAATATTATCCAATATCTTCCCTAATAATTTGCTATGAGAAGTGACTTCAATAGTTGTATTAATAAGAGAGAGATGCTTTTTTTTCATGGGAGAGGGATTTGGGGAAAAAGGAGTCTTTTTTAATTGAGCATGAGTTGTGAGTTACAAAGTCATTTTCAGTGGCTGTTAAAGCTTCATGAATAATTTTTTGTAGGCATGCCATGTTATCAGATGTGCAATTGAGTATGGAGTAATCTGTGTACTGTATTAGGTAGGCCTGTTGTGTGCATGTATGGAGAGTGTTGAGAGAATGTTAAAGAGGAGGGAGCCAAGAATAGAGCCTTGTGGTACACCAGTGGTGAGTGGGAGGAATGGAGAGAGGGTAGAGTGCTACTTTACTGATCAATATATATTGGACAGGTAGCTTTTGAACCATAGAAGGGTGGGCTGAGATAGTCCCTAGTTATCAGTTTTAATATCAAAGTAAGTGCGTGCCTAATGGTAGGGAAACAAGGGTAGAGCCACGTATGATGTCAAGTAATATTTTTCTGTCTACAGCAAATACCATTGACCATAACTGTATAAGTTCTATTAGAGAGTTATTTTTTTATTCAGTGAAATATGTAAAGGCTGATGCTGAGTGGTAAAAGTTTCTCATTAATGTTAACAAGGGAATAGTGTCAATGGCCTAAGAATTATCCTGGTTGTTGGAATGACCTCAATACCCTTTATCCATGGCCTCTTTATACCTTTTGAAGAATTCAACTAAGATGAGCAGATATGGGTTGCCTACTGTATATACAAACTGGTTGTATCAATGGCTCTAATACCACTCATATTGCAGTTCATCAGCACAGCTACAATATATTCCATAGGCTTGCAAATATTGCTAGTGAGTTTAATAGGTCTGCAATTTCCAGGGTTAGTAGAGGGTCACTATGCAAGGGCACCATCCCAGCTATTTCCCACATTTGTGGAATACAACACATGGAGAGACTTGGACTGAAGAGCTGTTGGAGGAATTTTGCCAAGTGGGTTTTACCAATCCTCAGAAGATATCCAATATTGTTAGAATCAATGGAAATGGTATTTTCAATTTTAAAAGCAGAAAAAGGACTTGGTCTTCAGTGATTTTTGGAGGGTAGGTATAAGGAGGAATGGAAGCTGCATTGAATACTTGGCATAATATATCCATAAATGTAAATAAAAAATAAGATGTTACACATACAAATATAAAATAATATATGAAGAAAGCTATAGTCTAGCATATTTTGGGAACTCCATTGACTACATTATGTTCTGAACATCTTTAAAAAGGATTATACCCTCGAGCTGCAAAACAACAGGTGCCCTAAAGTTTGTTGCTACATACATGATCAATAAGCAAACATCCAACTGAATAGATTAGGGTCAGTGGCTTACCAGATAGTACACTTGCCTTTGTGGCTGGAAGACCAGATGACTGCATTCTATTCCCATTCCAGTTGGTTGGATTGCTGACTCTGCAGTGCAGCATTAGGAAGATGGTGCACCCCTGAGTGTTTCATCAACTGGATGAGATGTTACAATGAGGGGTAGGATTCAATAATCCCTACACAGCTCTCTGAAGATAGCATGCTGATTTGTATTCAGTAAGAGGCTCTGCACAAATGTGTAGAGCTGCGCAAACATGTTAAACATCATGGCATGCTAATTACTGCCTAAGCAGCTGAATTGTATGCTAATCAACCAATCCAAGATGGCTGAGCTATTCAACAAGTTATAAAGCAACTGAGTAGACTCAGTGCTGGTTTTCCCTGTGAATTCCAAAACCTATTTGAATACAATCACAGAAACTGCACTGGAGGGAAAGAATGTTAGGGGACACTGCTGCACTTATTCATGTGTCTGTGCAACAGGCTCAACTCTATGCTGCTACTGATAGACCTTGGGCAAGGAGGAGAAAGGTATTTAGACCCCATTTAACTTTTTATGGTCTGCATGAAGTGGAAATATTAGAGTGCCACAGGGTGGATAGAGATATACTCCATGAGTTCTGCAATCTCTGTTGTCCTCACCTGAAAGCAAGGGTAAACCAAGGGGAGTAAATGCCTGTGGAGACCAAGGTATGTGTAGCACTTAGAATATTAGCTACAGAAACCTTTCAGTGACCCACAGGAGACATGCTGGGGGTGTTACAGGTATCAGCATCAGGGATCTTACATAATGTTCCTGAATGTTATGCTACAGCATGATAGTGACTATATATATTTCCCCATACTCCTGAGGACAGAGCTAGAACTATGTGAGAGTTTTGCCCTGTAGCACACTTCCATGATGTCTTGGGTGCCATAGACTGCATGTACATTGAGTTCAGAGCACCCAGGAAACAGAGAAAGGTTTACATTAACAGAAAGGGGTTCCACTCCATTAACTGCCATGAATACCTCTTAACTGTGCAGATTTTCTCAGAATGTCCAAATTATTGCCTCATATTTGTGATCCATTTTTCATAAAACTGTGTTTTTCTGGCAAATTATTGGTAAGTCTTTAACGGCTGAAGTCAGAAAATAATGACAAACATTTGAGTTTTAGATTTCATACCCTTCAGAAAACCCATGCTAATGTAAAACCTGTCATTCTATCAACTTTCCAAGTTTGTAAGAACAATATTTAAAAATCGTCCCATGTTTTTGGGCTTTTGTCCCCACATGATTTATGGCTTTGTCCAGATTTCTTGCTGTAAGAGGTTGAGAAGTATGCTGCCAGGTTATGTGTAATTCTAGGGGAACCATCATGAATTTGTGTGCTGTTAACCTCGGCAGTTACCACAACTCCCATATCTGGCACACCTCACAGCTCTGCCAGAAGTTTCTCAGGGGTGATGTCCACAAGGCCATTTACTTGGGGATCCAGGGTATGCATTCAAACCATGGCTGATGATGCCCATCAGAAATGCACCCCCCCCTAAAGGAACATTGTAATTATTGTAATGAGGTGCACACTCAAACAAGAAATATCATAGAGCATGTGTTTGGACTGTTGAAGTGATTATTTCATTGCCTAGATACACCAGGGGGCTCTGCAGTATGATCCCAGTACTTATCCTGAACCTATCACAGTCTGTGCTATCCTACACAATATCATCCTGTGAAAACAGCCGCAGCAGGAACACCAAGGACTAGTAATAAACATTCCACCACCCCTGGCATGATCACCACATCCACATGCAAGTGAGGAGTCAGAGGGGGAACCTCTAGCTGCTTTGGTGTAGGTAGATGTAGGCATGCACAATATGCCCTCTCCCTAGCCAAGAGGTAATGAATAATGCACATGATCACCACCTAATGGCTGCACCTTTCATCCTATGCACATACATAGAGTAAATTGTATGTCGGACAATACTCATAACCTGTACTTACCCATATAATCATTGCGTACTGCTACCATCAGGCAGAGTCATTCCTGAAAGACAACATTTGTAACTGTAGGACTATCAAAGTAAGTGTTGAACCTGTAATAGAAAAATAATATGTGTAAGAACATGAATGAATTGCAGATACCTACATACTGTTACTTGTAAATGTATCTAAGTTGAATGTGTGTGTGTGTGTGTGTGTGTGTGTGTGTGTGTGTGTGTGTGTGTGTGTGTGTGTGTGTGTGTGTGTGTGTGTGTGTGTGTGTGTGTGTGTGTGTGTGTGTGTGTGTGTGTGTGTGTGTGTGTGTGTGCGCATGTGTGTGTGTGTGTGTGTGTGTGTTGTTCAGCAACAACATCAATATGTGACAGGACTGACTTCTGTAATATATATTTATGCAGTTTAAGAACTAACATGCCTCATGCATCTAAAATGCTCAGTATAGAAAAAGCAGTCCAAAGTCTACTTATCCCTACATTCCCATAAGTGGAACAATAAGCATGACTACATATTGATGATTTTGTAGGAATCACAACACTAAAATACTATAACAATTCATGAATAAATTCCAGATTACATCACTGATACATATTCTAAGCACTCAGTTAACTATCCACCCACTCTATCAAATATGTACATATGTAACCCTGAATCAAAAAGATAGAAACCAGGTGATGGCACTGGTATCGTCATTTCCACAGGGTGGTGTTGGGGAGACAGAAGGCCGAAGCTGACACCAAAGTAATGAGTGGGTTTAAGTAAGAAACACAGGCAGGCAGGAACGTAGAAAATATCAAAGGGCCACTGAGACAGGATCACCTGCAACCCTCATTAATGTCTCATGTAGATGGTATGTGTGGGGGTCTATATGAGCACTCTCTGTGAAATGTGTGTGAGTGTCTGCATGAACACAGCCAAGTTCTGTGCTAGCACTACATCCTGCATGTCAGACAGGTGTGATCCTTACATGGTAGCGTTGTTAGTCCACTGTTGTCATCCTGATTGCAAGAACTGGCTCTGCTAGGAGTTGCACTGGCATGTTCATGGCCATGGTCAGATGTGGTGCTACCTGAAAGTGAGCAATGTCTGCTGGACAAGGTATCTGACTATGCCCAGGTCCACAACCCTGTGGCCTACCATATCTAGGATATGGACACCTCAACCGCTCATAGAGCAGTGAAAGCAGTGCCACTGCAGGAGCGGGACTGAGCATGGCCATGTTGGCTAACACCAGATGATGTTGCAGCCCTACAGCCACATGGATGCTGTCCCTTTCCCAGCAGATGTTCCGTCACAGTCACTGTCCATTCCAGTGTGGCATTCATCCCATCCATTGAATTGGCCACAGGGTGGAGGCAGTTGCACATGTCAGACTGTGCCACATTTACAGCCCTGTGCAAGACCTTGGAAGCCTTAGTGGACAGTGCCCTTGCCTCCATGATGGTCCTAAACATACATGGAGTGGCACATAATGACACAGCAACATCAGGTGTAGGGCAGATGACAGACATCCTCCAAGCGGGTCTATATTATAAGATCGAAGTCTTAAAACTTTGAATGTTATAATATCAAACCAGTTCCATCGAAACACCATAACAGCGAACACTTAGAATAGCAAATTTTTTTCCCAAGGAAAAAAATTTCTGTTCTGACACACATACACACAACACAAGCACACCAAAATAAATAATTCACACACATACACTTCACAAAACCCTACACTAAACCATACATACACTACTAGCTATCCACTTACCTTCATCCACCCCTAACCCTAAGGTCCGTAACTACCCCACACTCACCTAACCCGCTCCCTAACCCTAAAGTCCCTATCACACACTCACCTTACCTGCTCCCTAACCCTAATGTCCCTATCGCACACTCACCTTACCTGCTCCCTAACCCTAAAGTCCCTATCGCGCACTCACTGTACCCGCTCCCTAACCCTAAGGTCCCTATCGCACACTCACCTTCATTCACACACTTACCTTAACCTGGTCCGTAACTTTCACTCTACATTCGAGGAAATAGTGAAGCTGCAGAAATGGCCCACCGAATACTTTCCCTAGGAAAGTATTTGATATTCTGCAGCTTCATTATTTTCAACTTTTGGTGCATAGGGTTTGATATTATAATATTAGAAGTTTTAAGACTTCAATGTTATAATATAGACCCCCTCCAAGCACCCCTACCAACCCTCCTGAGTGCCACCCTGTCCACACTTTGGCTATGGCCAGACTCAACCAGCACTGAAACTGCAGTAACTAAACTACTCTGATTAACTGTGTGACCCTCAACCTGTCCAATGTCTAAGGGCTTGGTGGAATGGATTTGCATAGGCATACTGACTGCATTCGAAGTAAATCCTGGTTCATATGTTCACAGGTGTTTACTAGGCTAGCGACCACAAGGGCCTTTTTAAGCCTAGCCATGTATCATCATGGGGATGTGCGAGTCACAAACTCAGTGTCAGACTGTACCTTTGCACCCACCTGACTGTGCCTCTGTTTGGCCACTATCATCATCACAACCTACTGATAAACTGACATCAGGTGGTAGGAGTCCTACTCTTTCACTGTCAAGATCACCTGTGATAATAAGCAGCAAACACAGAAATGAAATTACTATTCCTCTAAATATTAACCCAAAATATCTGAATAAAAAGTAACACTGGTCACACAATTGCAGATGGTACAGCAATACAGATACTCATTGCACCCACCTCACACATACAGATAATATATCTAAATAAAGCTTAGTAATAAGGAAAGAAACATTTGCTTATCATGAGCAGATGTCTCAACACTTTGCAGTGCAAATGGGCCTGGAAGAAATGAAGCAAGGAAAGGATGACAATTAAGCATCACAATGGGAATAATACAGGGACACATCAGGTGGCATTGTGCCAGCACGTTGTGCAGTGGTACCCTCTGGGAATACCGGTGGAGGCAGTGATTATGTCTTCTGCAAGGGATGGTGTATGATCTAATAGACACTGGCCTTGCAGCCGACATCAGCTGCCAGGAGAGGTTGCTTATTAAAATAGAATAGAGACTCACATGTCAAACAGTCTCATAGGAAACTGAGCAAGGGGACAGTCATAACAGTTCTAAGGTTGAGGGCTATTACCCTACCTATCCCCAATCATGGTGTTCCCCCAACCTTATGTGTCTGTCACTATCCTTGTGTCTGTCATGTATGTCCTGTTTGCCTGCAGCTGTTTCCTCACCAAACCCTACCTACTTACATGACCCTTACATTTCTAGGTCCCTTCCCCAACATTTGTCTTTATGAAACAGTCCCATACATAGCTCTCCATTTTGCACATGTGTCTTCTCAACAAACTTGGTTTGGTCCATTGGCTATATAACATGATTGCATTGTTGTCACCCAGCAGTGTTATGGTGACAGTCCAACTTCATCAGATTTTGTTGGCATGTACACATTACTGCGTTGAAGAGGTGGATATCTATGGTTCTTTCCTTATTCCCTCTTGCAAATTCCTTTAATGCTTCCCATTTGTTCTTCCCTCTGCTTGTCACCTCATTTCACCACTTTCCTATCAACCTCATTTCACAGGTTTAATCTGGTAAAAAAATAGACTCACATGCAACATGCATGGCCAGAAATGGCCCATAAAGAAACCTTCACTTTATGTCCTATGCATTTGCGTGGAGTTTAGCATTGAGAACCAATGCCAAGTGGTGGAGAATGGCTGTTCATGTCCAATGGCAAAACCTGGTGAGTTTTTGCCATCAGCCACACTAGGCCAGTAATCTGCAGAAAGGAACACAGAGTTAAAGCAGAGCAGAGCCACTTCTTTGAAACAGTCACTCAGACAGTTCTGTAGACTGCTGGATAGAACAAAGTGTAACTTCCTATGTGAAGTGTTGACATAAATCACTTGACTAAAGTTTTTTTGCCCATAGCATCAAGAGTTCAATTCTAGATGCATCTCACATCATTTCTTAATGTGATGTCATACATCTATGATATAATTTCCCACATGTTAACATTTGCCACAGTTATGTGTTCTCATGTAGATATACTGGATACTCGCCAAAAAAAAAATGTATAGACATCCATCACCAAAACTATGACATATTTAACCAACCTTGTTCTGCTTGTCATAAGCCTGTTGTCTCTCTAATAACCCTTATTTACCCCTATGTCTGTCACTTCATGCTGCAGAGCATGCAGGTTAATAATATGAGCACACCAAAAACATGCCTATGAATTTTACATTATACAAAACATTGTTATGTGCATGTCCACCACTCTTTGTATGCATCCCTTCATTCCCACCTCTCTTTATGGGTGTGTATCTATCAGGTTTATGGATGTACAGGTCATCTCATGGCTTCTCCATACTGACACAACTGCTGATGGATAATACAAGTATTTTACCTTGATTTGATGGGTGATCAGTGCTCCTGTAGTGTGCAAGGACTTAAAATCTTACTATAGGATTCCCTCTGTGTCATATTCAGGTGACAATGGATGAAACGTTCATCTAATATGATGTGGAAACTATTGTTACTGTGAAGAAGCATACTGCACACACATTTCAGAATACCAGGTCCTACACAAATAGTTAGCATATCTATCTGCTCAGTCATACTAATCATTTCAAAAGATGCACTATCCCTTGTCATTTGTAGCAAGATGTGCACACACTTAACTTGTGATTTGCAGTGAGGCCTGCAAAACAGCTACTAGTTGTAGATGTGTATTGAGGTAAGCATTACTGATACAATTTGGAGAAGACACATACTTTACTGCAGTCATTGATAGTCACATTTGCAGTCTTGCTCACATTTACTTAGCTAATGACATCCTGAGACCATTTGTAAATAAAAAGAGAAGCATCTGGATTACCTGTGCTCTGATCAACAGCTCAATGGTCATAGACCCTGTGCCACAGAGATCGCTAAGTAGTTGGTGTATTTTCCATACTCAGCACTGTCCACAGTGCTGATGGCTGTGCCCTGCCACTGAGTCTGTGTGCATGAAGGAAGTGGTATGCATTACATTTTCACTATTTTCCTTAAACAGAGGAATATATTTGCTCAGAGCTCAACGTCGTGTAAATGCAGAAGGCAAGCACAACAGTTATTTATAGAATAGAACTTGGCCAACACATAGCAAAGATGGACTACAGCAAACAAATCATACTAGCTGCAAATAAATTCTACCATACCATAGCATATCTTGCAAGCCTGACATATGAAACATTAACAATAAACAGATATGTTTTGCAGTTAATGCCAATCAAATCAGTTACTGTATGTCCCTGTTTGCACACAGTTTGGCAATCAGCACCAGTTGACACTGCTACTGTACAAGTCCAAGTTGAATTCCTGAAATTCAGATCATGCACGTGCTGACATTTTGGCATCATCTACTCAAATCAGCTTCTCAGTGATGCACTTTGTGAAGTGATGTATTGCATGTCTAACTCTGGTTACTGGGCTGTAATTCTCCAATACATGGAACTGCATTCATAAACACAAGAGAAGGGCAATGACATGTTTGTAGTTTTATAGGCTCATAGAAGGTTACTAGGCTAACGGCCCTAGAGCCCTTACAAATCTGGACATATTTATCCTGAGTTGCCCCAATTAGTGGTTAGATGAGTGAAGCTCACAGAGGTAAGGGTCTATGATAGTTAATGACTTCCTGCGTCCAGGAGGGATATGGGTGCCACCATGTGAATTTGCAGTCACTCATCCATTGATCTAGGTTGCTTGTGAAGAGGGTCAGGGAGGGGCTCTGTTTCACATGAATTGGAAGCTTGTTCCAGAGAAGTGGCAATCTCTGGGAGACATATCTATCTCTCCAACATTATATGTTCATGTCAAAGGCTAGGTTAAGATCCTTGGAGTGAGTGACCCTTGTGCAGTTTGATTCACAAATGCATAGCATTTCCAGCAGGGCTGGGTCAGAGACTGCCCTGTAATCCAGGTACAGGTCACCCCTTAGCAGCCAGTAGGAGACAGAATGCAGTGACAAGTTGTTCAGTCTTTCCACATAAGACTTGCTTTGTGTACCCTGTAATTTCTTGGTGAGAAAGCTCTGTGGTCTCGCCAATTGTTGTAGGTGTCTGGTGAGATGCATGTAAAAGAGTGCATTGTTCTCAATTATTGGTTTGATGATGGCTGAGTATAATGGAATTATAACATGCTTAGATCTAGATGCAATGCCTTTACAAATAAGATGTGCCACATAGAAGGATTTCCTTGCTTCTGTGGATAAATGCTGGTCAAATTTCAGGTTGCTATCAACCTGAGTACCCAGATCACGTACCACTGAGTCTGCACTTAGCAGGGTGCTGTCTGTAATGTAATTGGCAGGGATTTCAGATTGCCCAAAGAGAATAATAATAATGCATTTTTTGCATTTAGCTTTACTCTGTGGCTTTGGCACCAGTCATTCATCTGCATTAACATTGTTGGGGGACACAGTGATTGCTCTCAGTTTGCAATCTTCAGCAAACTTGGTCAGTCACAGGTTGTTCAAGTTTACCTGGACTTCTGAGAAATAAATTCTGAACGGTAAGAGGCCCAGCACAGAACCCTATGGTATGCCACTGGTGACTGGTCTTTTTCCAGAGCAAAAGTCACCCACTTTGACAATTTGTTTCCTGTTGGTGAGCCAGTTAGCTACTCATCTGGTCATGTAGGATAATTCCCAACTGGGAGAGTTTCTGTATAATACCCAAGTGGGGGATTGTGTCATATGCCTTGGCTAGGTCAAGGTAGGTGGTATGCACTGTCTTTCCCTCATCCAGGGTCTTGCTCACTTTCACAAAGAAGTCAACCATTTTTAACAGGCATGATATACCTTTAACAAATCCAAACTGGGTTGCATGCAGAGTTTGAAGATTTCCTATGTCCTTGTTTATAAGGTCCATAATGATTCTTTGAATGCCCTTGCAGATGAGGCTAGTCAAGCCTATGGGCCTATAATTTCCAGGGTCGGTTGATGGTCCCCCATTGTGCAGAGGGATTACTGTTGCTGAACTCCATTCCGCCAGAACATAGTCAGTTTACACCATGTGGTTAAACAGGGATCCAAGTGGGTCTGCTAGGTCACATTTTAAGTTGCTTAAAAGTCAACCTGTGATATTGTCTGGTCCCATTGATGCTGTGTTTTTGGCCTCGGAGAGCACTAATATGACCTGCTCTCTTGAGATAATAGGCCGAGGAAAGGTGGCAGGTATACTTTGGGGGGTGACTGCAGGGTACAGAGGGATAAAGTTTGCTCCAAATCTGTCAGTTAGCAGGTTGGCTATTGCCTCCAGTAGAGTATGGGCAGTGCCACCCTCAACCAGTTCAGTGCATTGATGGATTGCTGGGTATTCCCTTTTAGATTTTGGATGTAGTTAAAGAATGCCGTATGATAATCCTTAGCTATAAGGGCTAATTTTGCTTCATACTTTTCTTTACAGGACTCGACAAGCTCTCTAATTTGTTTATTTAAGCTAGAGAGGCATTTCTTCCTCTGCTGAGACAGTCCCCTTTTGTTCTTGGACATTAGTTTCTTTCTCTTGTTTTATAGCCTATTTATACTAGGGGTCCACCAGGATGGCTTGTTTTTTCTGTAAGATCTGGTTTTAATCTGTTCAGGTGAACCTCTGCATAGTAGTTCATGTTATCTGTGTTCAAGGGGGCTTTGAAACTTCATATACCCTCATTTAGTAGAAGGTAGTTTGTTTTTGAAAAATTCTTAAGTGTTTTTGAGCTTGATGGGGTATCTGGTCTTATAATTGCATTGAATGCAGTTAATCTATGGTCCTATCTTACTAGGGAGGACATCATACTGGTGCAATGCATTCCCATGTTAGTGGGTAATGTGTCCGGGACATTTGAGCATCTTGCGGGTGTACTGACTAGCTGTTCCAGAGCATTTGCATTGACAAAGTCCAACAACCTCTGAGCCAGCATGTTTGTGGTCATGTATGTTGCCTAGTTGATAGCAGGATAATTGAAATTACCTATGAGTAAGTCATTGGTCTGTATAGCAAGTGACACCAGTAAGTCCAGGTACGCAGTATGCTTTTCCTTTTTCATGGTGTATCCTATAGCTAGCTATGATGTGGTAGGGGGCTTTGCATACAGTTAGTTGAACATGGAGTATCTCAAGAGAGTCATACTGTTTGACCAGTCTTGAGGTGTACTTATCCTTAATGAAGAAGGATACACCTCCTCCTTTGTTTCTTCCATGCTCAGTTTGTGGTCTGAATGTATGGAAGGCATTGTAGCCCTGCATGGCTGGGGTGCTCTCCACACTTTTGAGGCATGTCTTGGTGACTGCACAGACATCAGCATCTTCCAAGGTGAGAAGTGCTTCCAGTGAGTGCAGTTTCTTGTTTAGACTCCTAGCATTAAGCAGCAGTACCTTGAGTCTATCTAGAGAATATTTTGCTATGTTGGGAGGTTGGTTATTTTGACACTGCCTAAGAAGGTACAATAGGGGTGGATAATGTCCTTGCCAGTATCCAATAGCCTAGAAGAGACAGGTGCAGACCACCTCTGGCAAAGCAGCATAGTCTGTCGACCATGTTTTCCAAGGCTGACAGATATTGGATCCCCTTGGACATTCACCCCCACATGCACTATGATGTAGTCATACTGGTACTTGCGGTTGAGTGACCTGAGTGCTTGAGTGAATTGACGGATCCTGGAAGCTGACAGGCAGCTGACTGAACACATACTTTCTGATATTCTAGTGTGCCTTGCAGCAATGCACTTGCAAAAGATGCATCAGTACTTGGTCATTGTCAAACAGACTGCAGAACTATAGAATGGAACTGCATTGTTACAGTTGGTATGGTTTAATAATGACACTGGACTATCGAAGTCAGACTTCTGGGATGACATGAACGGTAAGTACTGTACTTTTTAACACATGTAATTAGATAGATAGTAGTTCTAACCTCATTGCAGTCAACTTGTGTGTGTCTATGTCTGAGTTGGTGTGTGTATAGTCAAAAGAGCATGCATCCAGGTCCTACTGATCTTGCTCAAGTAACATTCAGAAGATACTTTAACACTGCTACATGACTCCACAAAAGTTTCTTACAGCCCTCCAAATATCTTCTTCTCAGCATACACTGATGATGTCATCCTCTATATGGTGGATTCTGACAGTGGTAAAGTCAGACATCTGTGGTGGTTGTATGGAATCCAGTTTTTATAACTACATAGGTGTGGTGTTCACATCTGACCTTAGTCAACTGCTGTGTGTGTTTTTGGTGGTATACTATGGTCATTGTATGATGTTTTGAATCTCTTTTCATTTCACTCCCACTTAGGAGAAGGTTTTACATAGCCCCATGAATGCAACATCCTTTGTTTCCCTGTGTCCACACATACACACATATCCCTACTGTCTTTCATTACATAGATAGAGCAATTTGGGTTTAAATGGTATAATAATGGCTAGGGTTTTATGTGCTCTTGGCTGTCAGTTTGTAATATCCTATGACCCTCTGAACATTACAAATATCAATGTTGTTGTCATCCACATGTCCTATGTTGAGGTGTGGATATACTCTAACCCTACAACAAAGTATTCCACTCTGTGATTTCAGCAACTGTATTGATGGTCACTGCTGCTATTTGGTTACATGTTCCTTCCATAACAGTTGTAGTAATATGCCTTCTGAGGACTGTTGACTCGGGATGTTGCTATGTATATTGTTGCCTTACTAAGTCATGTGCTCTTGTAGTGCAGTATATCAGCATTATGCACAGTTCTCATTCATCTGTCACAGTTACAGCTGCAGTATGGCACAGGTGTGCACATGTATACCTAACATTTGGAAATGTTATCTGACATACAGCAATATTATATCATCATGATTACATGCGCACATATGCCTGGATTCATCCACATGGTTTAATGCTGTTATATACACTAGCATATGACATGTTCAGATTCACTGGCAACTTTGGGGAATTCATTGTATGCACTATTGTGTTGCATTTCAGAAGGATTATATACGTGTTCCCCAGCAGAATTGTATGACTGGAAGCATTTTTGTCATTAACTGCTGTACATAAACCACATCTACCTCATTTGTAATGTGTCAGTATATGGTGTCATGGCCTTTACCCACACATTTCCACTGATAAACATATAAGCATATGATGTCCAGCAGATGTAATGATGTGACATAGGAAAAGTTGACTGAATGTGTTAACAGTTCCACTGTGTCACATGTGATTCAGACCCAAGGTTTCATTTGGAGGTGATGTACAGCCTAAAGTCCAATTGTAGCATAAGTATAGCTATAGTGTGATTGTACTACATCATGGACATACAACTATATCACATCAGTATTACCACGTGATAGTAGTATAACATTTTCAATGACAATGTTAGGGGGTAGTGATTGCGTGGCACATGTACTGAGCGTTGAGAATTACTTATAGGGGGTGCTCCATGTATTGTTTGGTATGTTTAAAATATCACAGTGAAGTTTCCTTGATCATTGACACTTGACATTGTACTGCTGTACTTTCTGTGTACATGGGCATAGTTGATGCATCACCATTAGTTTTAGTCTCACATGCTGCTGTACCATTCATTATAATGGATCACTTCTTAATTCACACATCAACTGCAGATGCTTCAGACAATATCCATTGCTATTACATGTGGCAGATGCATGAAATACACACCTGTGTATAGAGAATCCACTCATAATACTGTTGTGTTTGTGTGTGCTGTTATCCATATTGCTGATACCCATACCACCCAGGGATGCTTAAGTGTATCATATTTGGCACAGTCAGCTCCCACACATGTGGTAGGCTATACAGAACTATTCTTTGGGATGCACACCCATTAGGATTTGACGGTGCAGATTTTCTTTCAATGTTTTCTACTAAATGCCTGTTCAATTCATCTTTCTGTGTTGCACCCAATACATACATAGCTCATTCACAACCTTGATGGCATGAGTTTGATTCGTGCAGGTGAGGAATTGTGACTTATGTGCCATGCAAACTTATCAACTGACCCTGATTTCAACTTCATTTTTAACATTGTCCTTATTAACCCCTCCAAAAAGTGGTAATTTTTGTGGTAGGGGTGGTGAATTCCCCTTATCTAATACTGACAATCCTTATAGTTGTACACATCTGTTCCTGCAGAACAGGTATAATAAGTTACACTCACATATTCTGTCAGTGACGCAGATTAATGATCATAATATTTTAAAAGTATCCACAATTGTGCCTGTTTCCATCTACATTTGTCCAGGAATCTGTTGCTATGTGTCCCTGACTGGCTGAGAGTTATGGTGACATGTCAGTCATATTTTAGCAAGTCATTTTGCAGATCTTCAGACTATGCATATACCCCCAATTGTATATACCATATTTGTAAATGTCCTTTCCAGTTAGCATGTCCGTGATTTTTATATCACAACCATTCACCTCCACTGATATGTAACCTTGTGTGACTGTCACATATATACTATCCTGTGTGATGATATAACATACTCACACAAGAGGTGTAAACAGAAGTACATACCATGCTATTGATGTATATGTTTAATGTTATGCTACAGACTTGTTTGAGAAGTGTACATACATTATGCTATCTTCTGGACATTGCCATATTTACCATACCCTCTTCCTCTTTATTCTTTCCTATTATTCGTGCCTGTGCTTATTTTTATCAGCACACTTTCCCGGCCCAGTGTACATTTTCTTGTATTTGCCCCATCTGGTTACCCCCCCCCCCAATTATTTTATTTTGTAAATAATTGTTGCACTGTATATTGCACTCAGTACACTTTTCTTTACTTTATTATTACTGTTGTCATTGCAGTATTTTCACCTCTAGTAGGCATTGTGGCTGTCCATGCAATTTTGTCGCGCAGGGAAACTTGAATGCTGCTTACCTCTGAGATTGTGCTGCTCTGCATGGGTTCCTAGCTGCAGCACTGTTGCTGGCCACAAAACCTTTTTTGTATTCATGTAAGTGGGATGAGTAGCATAAATACATAATTAGCACTGCTCCTTGTCATACTAACACATAAATTCCATGTAGGCTTTGCATAAAGCGTACCCAGAGTTAATGAATTCCCAGAGATGTCTAATGTATGTGAATTGGTGACAGCTCGGGTGGATGTAAAAGATTCCAAAAAAATGATTAGGGGTCATTTATTTAACAAAACATAAAAGAAAGTTTCATGGGGTGAGATGGCAGATAACTTTTTCGGAAGTGCTTATGATAGTAAAGTGGAGAAGGAACCAGGTGATGTGGTAGCAGAGAATGCATCAGTAAAAAAAATATGCAGCAGAGACAGAAAATAAAAGAGGAATCCTGGATTACTCTGCTCAATTATTTTTAACAGAACATCATCTAAAAGCCTTACTGATGCTAGTTCTGTTATCTGCACAAAGCCAACAAACCCACTTCCTTCCTTCTGCATTTGGACAGCCAAATGCAGATAATTTGTATCATCCACCACACAAAAATCTGTGTTTACATTCTGATGGTCCATATTGAACAAATGTTTTTTCCATATTCAAATTTTCCACCTCCAAACATGACATAGCTTTTCTCTCCTCCTACATGTTGCTAATTCCCTTAGGCCTCCATCTTGCTGCTGTAGGAGCCCTCCAGTGCCATCTAGCAGCTCCAAAGAGAAGGGATTTTCTCTGATGTGCTGGTCAAATTTCCCCCACTAGTATAAATATCACCTTGTGTCTCCACTGAAAAGAAGTCACCAGCGTAGTGTGACTAACTTGGTCAACAAAGGAAAAATGAATAAAATAAAATTATCAATTACCATTACATCTCATCTGACAGACTCAGAGGAGAGTGAAAAGGGAGAGCTGTTTATCCTTTCTTTCTCCCTCTTTTTCAAGTTTGTGTTATCACTGAGTTAGTTCATCTATATCTATTTATCCATGTATATAGAGATATACATATAGGTTCATAGGTAGTTACTAGGCTATCGGCCGTTAATCCTCTTTGTGAGGTACTTCTATGGCCTTTCCAGCTGCTGCAGATATCTTGTAAGGTACATTCCAAAAGGGACGTTGTACTCTATAATGGGTCTAATGA